>NW_026881574.1:0-34287 GCF_032173495.1 Musca vetustissima | reverse complement strand
TTATGGAAAGTTTTCTCCATGTTTGAAGTGCGTTAATAAAGACGAATTAAGATTTCAAAATATATCTCAGTTTCTTTTTTTGTTGTGGTTTGCTCGATTTGTTTTCCTAGCGGAAAACTACCGTATTTAAATGGGACTTTGTCAACAGAAATAATATGTGTGATATTAAGAGGGGTCGAAGTGTATATCGTAGTTTATTATATATAATTGGAGAACATGGAACTAATATCGCAATCTAGAATACTAAATTGAAGCAAAATGTAATAATTTATAGGTAGATTTGGTAGGTATTCTGACATTGTGACATTTGTTTGTCATTACGTTTGTGCGTATGAGTTATGCCACAACGTATACGCCATCGTCCACAAAGCATGTCAACATCACTCTGCTCCATATAGTTGTTCAAACTTTAAAATAAAAACATTATTAATACGAAAACCAGTGAGCGGAGCAGTATAGTCGGGGGCCGACCATATGATACCCTATACAACTACCATGGAACTCTAACTTTCTGCAAATCTTTATTCCAAGAATGGGCAATATTTCGCGATATTTGCACCCTCTTAACCGATTAGAGGTCAATAGCTCATATTTCTTACCATGACATCTATTTCGAATTATGTTCTATTTCATAAAATCCAATTTTTTTCATTTTATACAGAAAGGTCTTGGTTGACTTGACCCGCTGCTTATAATTGTGGCATATAGATCGACTTGAAAAAACACAATAAAAATAAGTTTCGGTCCACTTCATCCCAAAATTATTATATGATCATCACCGCAAATTATAGGCGTTGTCCTTGACCATAACCGGAACCTCATGGAAATTTTAAAAGCGATCAGCGCTATATTTCCGCCCTATGCAACTGTAAATATTTAAGAATAACTCTCATATCCGAACACATGCGACAATATAGTTGGAATCAATTTAAAGGCCAACAACTCCTCTTGGGTATACTATAAATTTCTCGGTCTATGTCTTCCAGGAGTAAATATATATGACATAGAATACAAATTTTGTCATTTTTCACACAAAAGTCAGGGTCCATTTGACCCGCTAAATATTTACCGATCTTTATCAAAACAGGCATGCTTATCCTTTGGACCTTCTCCATGCAAAAATACGCGATGTTTGGTCCATAATTGCGGCCTCTAAAGCGACCACAAAATCAGACAAAAATAAAGTTTTTGGTCCATTTCATCACCTAAATATTAACTGATCTTTTCCAAAAACAATAGGGGTCTTCATTGGGCAGAACCCATCCTACATGCAAAATGTCGTGAAGATTGGTACATAACTGTGGCTTGTATCGTGTTTACAAATTATAATGGACAGACGGACGGACGAACGGACACACATGTCTAGATCGACTCAGCTAGACGAGATATGACGATCGGTATACTTAAAGGTGGGTCTAGGACCAATATTTCGCGGCGTTACAAACTTTTGGGGCTGCACAAAGCTATAATACCCTGACAACAAAGTTGTGTAGGGCATAAATATTTTCTAATATTACCGATATATAAAAATTATTAAAACCGTATTTTCCTAATCTCCATTTTGTTGAAAAAGAGTTTAACGATGTTATTTAAATTAACACGTATTTCGATAGCTGTCACATTATTCTTTGACAAATATAAATTAGGTCATTACAAA
The DNA here is from genome assembly GCF_032173495.1 of Musca vetustissima. Lineage (NCBI taxonomy): Eukaryota > Metazoa > Arthropoda > Insecta > Diptera > Muscidae > Musca > Musca vetustissima. Next base: position 32,630 of record NW_026881574.1, on the reverse strand, counting down.
AATGGATCAAAGAAAACCCAGGTTTGTCTAATCCTCAATAACTTATTTGTAATGTTTTATTGTCGGGGCGGTATGATATTAATCTGGGGAGTGTTTACTTTCAACAAGGCTGTACGACGTGGCACACAAGCAGCGTTCTTTATCCGCATCGTGTTACCTCTCTAAGAGATGGTCAAAATGAACAGCTTAAAAATTCACTTTGTACAGTTCTTTAAAAAATCCGAGCTTTAACAGTTTCTTCTTGTTAACAAATATCATTTAAAAACTTCGCTTATAGCTCTGACAGTTCTTAAAAAATATTATTTAAAAACCATGTTGATGCGGATTTTTTAATTCAGACTAGCAGCATTAAAGGATTCAGGCATGTCATGTTAAGTTGGCTTTGTCATTGAAATGTCAATTTATAAAGGAATATCAGAGTCAAACTTAATTTTGGACGCCGTTCACCTTTATTTGTTTACTTGCTTTAGCCTCCACATAAAATACCCTTCCTATATCTTGGCGATCCTAGCCGATTTTTACAACCAAAATTTTAATTCGGTATTCCTTTTTTAGAGAATTAAAACCGTCATCAATCCATGTTTTTGTATTAGCCCCTATATTAAGATCTCCGCCGACCATAGGCATGTTTAATCAACAACTTATGGTGAAGGGTATAAACAGTTTGTCCCGGCCAAACTTATCGACGTTTTTATACCCTGCACCTATGCCTAATGAGGGTCAAGAGACCGGTGAGATTGGTAGCCATTTAAAGGTTAATAGGTCTACTGATCCTTTAGAAAATGTTGGTACTCGGAAAAATATTATATAGAAAATTCCACGCTTCTGTTAGTCCTCTAAAAAATATTCTTTATAAATCCACGGTTCTGGTAGACCTTTACAAATATTTTTAAAATATCCATGCTTATGTTAGATTATGAAAAAATATTCTTTGAAAAATCCTGGCTTCCGTTAGATCTTGACAAAAAATTTCCTTGAAAACATCCAGGTTCTTGAAAAAATAATCTTTAAAATCTTTAAATCTTTAATCTTTAAATAAGTAAAAAAATGTCAGTCAGTGTTGCCGACAGATATATACCCCCAGCCTATGGTTTGTGGAGGTCTTCAGATTTACACACAGATTTTATTATTAGCTTTATATAAGAAATATGTTTTTATCAAAGAGGTTTCGGATTTAATGTTGATAAAATTTTATAAAATATTGACCATTTGTGGGGGAGGTACCAGAAGGAGTGGACCAATCGGAGTTACCATCTTCGGAGTTGATCTAGGTTTGGTATAGATAATAGGTTGTGCAAGGTTTGGTTCAAATCTGACATTCCATTCGCCTGATATTGCATTTATAAATATTGAAAATGTTGATCATTTGTGGGGAAGGGATCGGAAGGAGTGGACCAATGTGTCTCATCTTCGAACTTAATCTAGACTTCGTAAAGATAATGGGTTGTGCAAAGTTTGGTTCACATCGGACATTCAATTCGCCTGATATTGGATTTATTAATATTGAAAATTTTGATCATTTGTAGCTGAGGTACCAGAAGGAGTGGACTAATGGGTCCCATTAGTTCCTACTTGATCTAGGCTTGGTTTCATTAAAATCGGATAGTCCGTTCGCATGTTATTATAAAATTAATTTTAGCACAATTTTGACCATTTTGTGGGGGAGGTACCAGAAGAAGTGTACCGTTATTCCCCATCTTCGAACTTAAACTAAGTTTAGAAGAAATAATAATATGTGCAAAGTTTGAATTAAATCGGTTGCTGCCTTCGAGAGTTATCGTGTGCACAAACAGACGAACAACGGACGGACGGATTTGGTCCAAAGAAACATGTAGTCTAAAACCAATATTTCGATGAGGCACATTTTCACCGTATCAAAGTGTATATACCCTCATTAGCCATAAGGTTGAGGGTATAAAAATACACACTTCTGTTAGATTTGAATAAATAATCTTTAAAAAATCAACGCTTGTTAGTTCTTTATCAACCATCTGATAGTTCTTGAAAAGTAATATTTAAACAATCTACGCACTAGCGAAGTTCTTCAAAAAAATATTCCTTAAAATTTTATTTAGAAGTTCTGAAGATTCTTAAAAATACACACACTGTGGTACAGGGTATTATGTTTTTGTGCATATGTTTGTAACAGGCAGAAGGAAACAAGATAGACACATGGTTCCTTTTGAGAATATGCATAGAATCACTTTCTGAGTCGATTTATGCATGTCTGTCTGTCCGTCCGTCCATGTATTTTTGTGAACAAAGTACAGGTCGCATTTATGATCCGATTTGGATGAAATTTGGCACATGTCACTTATTGGCCCAAGGACGAACCCTATTGAAATTGGAGAAAATCGGTTCAGATTTAGATATAGCTCCCAATTAAATGTAAATAGTGCACCAAACTCCCAATATTGGTCCGATTGAAATAAAATTTTGCACAGAGTACTGAATTTTATTGGAATCGGTTCAAAGTCCCTATATATGCCAAAGTCCCTATATATCTTCCGATTTGCACGAAATTTGGCACGGTGTACTGAATTGAGTCTAGAATGATGTGTGTAAGATTTCTTGAAAATCGGCTCAGATTTAGATATAGCTCTATATAGTTTCGACCGATTTTAGGTAAATGGCGCACCAAAGTCCCTGAAAATCATTCGATTTGCACGATTTTTGGCATAGCGTACTGAATTAAGTCTAGAATGACGTGTGCTAAGTTTCGTGAAAATCGGTTTAGATTTAGATGGAGCTCCCATATATAGTTTCGCCCGATATAATGTAAATGGTATACCAAAGTCCCTATATATCTTTCGATTTACACGAAATTTGGCATAGCGTACTGGATTGAGTCTAGAATGATGTGTGTAAAATTTGTTGAAAATCAGATAATACTTTATATATGTTCGCCCGATTTTAAGTAGGGCCCAAAATATGGCCATTAAGAACAAAACAAAACATATTTTAGTTCATCCAATTTCATGTTAGGTTCATCCCTTCTGTTAGGATGCATTCTTTTAATATACCCATAGTGGTAAAGGGTATCATATAGTCGGCTCCGTCCGACTTTACTACTTTCTTTACTGCTTTATAATTAAGTTAGATGACCCACCTTAATATACGTGCTGCGATAAACTTAGCAACTTCTGGATCTATCATTAACGAATCAATTTCAACTATTATTGCCTAAGTTAATATGAAACCAGTAAGGAAAGCAGTAAAGTCGGACGGGGCCGACTATATGATACCCTCCACCACTTTTGGTATATCCAACAGATGGAATCCTAACAGACATCGCATTTTTGAAGGACCATCAACATGAAATTAAACGTGTCATTCTGCAACCTATACTAAATTTTGGTCAGATATAGAGTTGGACAAAATTATGTAAATAAATTTAAAGCAAAATATCGAAATCTAAACCGATTTCATCGAAACTTGCCTCATATTAGGGTACACTTATTTCAGTATGTTTTTTTTTTTTTTGCATTCGGCCACATTTTGAGTTCTTCATTTACTTATAAATCCAAATTTCGTGCAAATCGAAGGATATATAGGGACTTTGGTGCACTAGTTACCTAAAATCGGACGAAAATATATATGGGAGCTATTTCTAAATCTGAACCGATTTTCACGAAATTTAACACACATCGTTCTAGACTTAATTCAATACGCTGTGACAAATTTCGTGCAAATCGAAGGATATATAGGGACTTTGGTGCACTAGTTACCTAAAATCGGACGAAAATATATATGGGAGCTATATCTAAATCTGAACCGTTTTTCACGAAATTTTACACACATTTTTCTAGGCTTAATTCGGTACGCTATGCCAAACATCAAACAAAACGAAGGATATATAGGGACTTTAGTGCACTATTTACCTAAAATCTGACGAAAATATATGTGGGAGCTATATCTAAATCTGAACCAATTTTTCAATTCTGAAAAGGAACCATGTGCCTATCTCGTTTCCTTTTGCCTGTTACAAACATATGCACAAAGACATAATACCCTGTACCACAGTGTGGTGAAGGGTATAAATACTAGATATCGTTTATGCTGTTTCGATTATAATTGTATTATTTTTTTGTAATATATTTAAAATTATTCTTTATAAAACAGTTTAAATTGTAATATCAATTAATTATGAATAATTTAAATCAGTATATTAATTTTTTATGAAATACACCAACGAAATATTCTATTCAAATAGAAAATCATAACATAACATATTTAGGGTTTTAATCAGATAAATATCGTTTATGAAGCCTTCTCGGGAGTTCTGTTTATAGATAAAATGATGACCGTTACACATATAACCCTTTCGGGCTCAGTTTAATCATTGTTTAATTGTAAGATCTGACAACTTTTAAAGAAGCCAGTATAAAAAAACATTTGTGTAGGGGTCTGTTAATTAATTTTTATAGGTTTAGTATTGGTTTATTATCCCGTTAGAACAAAGGGGATACATTTATATAGTTCTCAACGATCTGTCAGCTATCTCCACTTTATGATAAATAACTAAATGAATCAAAAATACTGCCCTTTAACGCTAATCCTACATGCAGCGATCAACAAATATGACAATCATATGACAAATATTTAACGCATTTTTTTCATTTAAACAATGTGTGTTGTTTTTAATTAGGGAAGCACAACAAACAAAACATCAATTAAGCGTTTTGATTGTTAACTAAATGACCAATTGAAAACATTTCAAAACAAATTTAGCAATCACTTACAATGGCATCGTTAAAAATGTGCAACTCAAAACAACTGCAATAATGAAATGGAAATTTATTTTTGGCAGCTATGTGCCTACATGCATATAATTACATACTTATACTGAATAGAATGGGGAATTCTAAAAAGGGTACAAATAAACATAGCCGGCGACTGTGTATGACCAAAAGATTTAAAAATTAAAAAAATATAATTTTCTGGCTTAACAGTTTCTCATGCGTAGATTGTTTTTATACCCTTCACCACACTGTCTTTGTGCATATGTTTGTAACAGGCAAAAGGAAACGAGATAGACCCATAGTTCCTTTTTATAATATGCATAGAATCACTTTCAGAATCGATCTATTCATGTCCGTCCGTCTGTCCGTCTGTTGGTGTTAAATTGTAAACAAAGTACAGGTCGCATTTATAGTCCGATTTGGCTGAAAATTGTCATAGCTCATTTGTTTGGCCCAAGGACGAACCCTATTGAAATTGGGAAAAATCGGTTCAGATTTAGATATAGCTCCCATATATATATTTTCGTCCGATATAGGCACCAAAGTCCCTATACATCTTTCGTTATGCACGAAATTTGGCGTAACGTACTGAATTGAGCCTAAAATGATGTCTGCCAAGTTTCGTGAAAATCGGTTTAGATTTAGATATAGCTCCCATATATAGTTTACTCCGATTTCATGTAAATGGTGCAGCAAAGGTCCTATATATCCTTCGATTTGCACGAAATTTGGCGTAACGTACTGAATTGAGCCTAGAATGATGTCTGCCAAGTTTCGTGAAAATCGGGCCAGATTTAAATATAGCTCCCATATAAAGTTTCGTCCGATTTCATGCAAATGGTGCACCAAAGGCCCTATATATCCTTAGATTTGCACGAAATTTGCCACAACGTACTGAATTGAGCCTGGAGTGGTGTCTTTTAAGTTTCGAGAAAATCGGTCCAGATTTAGATATAGCTCCCATATATAGTTTCCTCCGATTTCATGTAAATGGTGCACCAAAGTCCCCATATATCCTTCGATTTGCACCAAATTTGGCATAACGTACTGAATTGAGCCTAGAGTAATGTCTGTCATGTTTCGAGAAAATCGGTCCAGATTTAGATATAGCTTCCATATATAGTTTCGTCCGATTTCATGTAAATGGTGCAGCAAAGGCCCTATATATCCTTCGATTTGCACGAAATTTGGCGTAACGTACTAAATTGAGCGTAGAATGATGTCTGCCAAGTTTCGTGAAAATCGGGCCAGATTTAAATATAGCTCTCATATAAAGTTTCGTCCGATTTCATGCAAATGGTGCACCAAAGGCCCTATATATCCTTCGATTTGCACGAAATTTGCCACAACGTACTGAATTGAGCCTAGAGTGGTGTCTTTTAAGTTTCGAGAAAATCGGTCCAGATTTAGATATAGCTCCCATATATAGTTTCGTCCGATATCATGTAAATGGTGCACCAAAGTCCACATATATCATTTTATTTGCACGAAATTTGGCATAACGTACTGAATTGAGCCTAGAGTGATGTCTGTCAAGTTTCGAGAAAATCGGTCCAGATTTAGATATAGCTCGCATAGATAGTTTCGTCCGATTTTATGTAAATGGTGCACCAAAGTCCACATATATCATTCGATATGCACGAAATTTCGCATAGCGTACTGAATATAGTCCAGAAAGTTGTGTGCCAAGTATCCTGAAAATCGTTTGAGATTTAGATATAGCTCTCTTTTATTATAGATTGATTTTAAGTAATTGACGCACCAAGGAACCAATAGGCTGAAATTGAAATTAGTATACCTAACCTGTGACAAGTTTCGTTGAAATCGCTTCATATTAGGATATAGCTTCCATATATATTTTCGCCCGACTTTAAGTAAATGGTGCATCATCACCTCTCATGCTTGCCAGATTGACATGCAATTTTGCATAACGTACAAAATTGAGCATAGAATATCGTAGTTGCGTTTTCTAAAAGTACAGACATATCCCAACGGATGTCCTATTTGTATTTGTTTGAAGTCGATTTATATCCTTTTATCACATTGTAACAAACGAATGACATGTTTATGGATAGATCTAGGTAGATTCATATTTAGATAAATATACTGTAATTTATTTCATCCAATTTCTTGTTAATAGTCCGGTTTAATATACCCATAGTGGTGAAGGGTATCATACAGTCGGCCCTGCCCAACTTTACAACTTTCCTTACTGGTTTATATTTTTTTACTTATTTATTTTTTATACCCTTCACCACACTGTGGTACAGGGTATTATGTCTTTGTGCATATGTTTGTAACAGGCAAAAATAATCGAGATAGACCCATGGTTCCTTTTGAGAATATGCATAGAATCACTTTCTGAGTCGATTTATGCATGTCCGTCCGTCCGTCCGTCTGTCCGTCTGTAGATGTAAAATTGTAAACAAAGTACAGGTCGCATTTATGATCCGAATTGGATGAAATTTGGCACAGCTCATTTGTTTGGCCCAAGGACGAACCCTATTGAAATTGGGAAAAATCGGTTCAGATTTAGATATAGCTCCCATATATATTTTCGTCCGATTTGATGTAAACGGTCCCTATATATCTTTCGATTTGCACGAAAATTGGCACAGCGTAATGAATTAGGTCTAGAATGATGTGTGTAAAATTTCATAAAAATCGGTTCAGATTTAGATATAGCTCCCATATATATCTTCGTCCGATTTAAGGTAAATTGTGTACAAAGTCCCTATATATCTTTCGATTTGCACGAAATTTGGCACAGCGTAATGAATAAGGTCTAGACTGATGTATGCCAAGTTTCGTGAAAATCGGTTCAGATTTAGATATAGCTCCCATATATATCTTCGTCCGATTTAAGGTAAATGGTGTACCAAAGTCCCTATATACCATTCGATTTGCACGAAAATTGGCACAGCGTAATGAATTAGGTCTAGAATGATGTGTGTAAAATTTCATAAAAATCGGTTCAGATTTAGATATAGCTCCCATATATATCTTCGTCCGATTTAAGGTAAATTGTGTACCAAAGCCCCTATATATCTTTCGATTTGCACGAAATTTGGCACAGCGTAATGAATAAGGTCTAGAATGATGTATGCACATTTTCGTGAAAATCTGCTCAGATTTAGATATAGCTCCCGTATATGTCTTCGTCCGATTTAAGGTAAATTGTGTACCAAAGCCCCTATATATCTTTCGATTTGCACGAAATTTGGCACAGCGTAATGAATAAGGTCTAGAATGATGTATGCCAAGTTTCGTGAAAATCGGTTTAGATTTAGATATAGCTCCCATATATATCTTCGTCCGATTTAAGGTAAATTGTGTACAAAAGTCCCTATATATCTTTCGATTTGCACGAAATTTGGCACAGCGTAATGAATGAGGTCTAGAATGATGTGTGCAAAGTTTCGTGAAAATCGGTTCAGATTCAGATATAGCTTCCATATATATTTTCGTCCGATTTAAGATAAATTGTGTACAAAAGTCCCTATATATCTTTCGATTTGCACGATATTTGGCATAGTGTACTGACATTTGAAACTGTAATAATTTGTGCTAAGTTTCATGAAAATCGGTTTAGATTTAGATATAGCTCCCATATATATTTTCGCCCGATTGTAGGTAATTGGTGCACCAAAGTCCCTGGAAATCTTTTCATTTGCACGAATTTTGGCATAGCGCACTGAATTAAGTCTAGAATGATGTTGCAAAGTTTCGTGAAAATCGGTTCAGATTTAGATATAGCTCCCATATATATTTTCGTCCGATTTTATGTAATTGGTGCACCAAAGTCCCTATATATCTTTCGATTTGCACGAATTTTGGTATAGGGTACGTTGGTCAGCTAAGTACTTCGCGTTGTTACAAGAGACATTTGGGTTTGAAATGTTTTTTGTATAGAAGCAATAGCTTCTGGGGAGAATATCCCAACAGAAAACTAAGGGAACTTATGAGGATCTGTGGCGTGATCCGAAACTATAGTCTTCCCTGCCTTACCCCTCGGCAATCAATGCCATACATTCCTCACTAATAAATAGTTCTTTTTTATAAAACCAAAATACAAATGGTATCCCAAATAAACCGCCAACACTACTGAAGTACTGAATTAAGTCTAAAATGATGTTGCTAAGCTGGATACATATGTAGAATATACCCAAAAGTGGTGAAGGGTATCATATAGTCGGCCCAGCCCGACTTTACTACTTTCCTTACTGGTTTTGCAATGCCTTAGCCATATACGGAATATTTAGAGTTGGGTCGTTCCGGAACGAACTAGTTCATTGGAACTATTCCAATAAAGGTACGATAGGTACTAAGTCCATTTCATTAGTTCCTATAGTTCTTTTTTCTGATCTCGTTCCTTGTTTTTTTTTTTGTTTTTTTGGTAAAAGTTATAATTTCTATAGGAGTTATAAGGATTATTAGCTTTTCAAAAATTTATTTTTTACCAAAATTTTTGAAAGGATTATTACTTTCTTCGGTGTGGATTTCTTAAATATTTTTTGTAAGTTGTTTCGATTTTGGATTTTTAACATTTTTGGAAAGTTTTTTCGTCACTTTAAGTACTTTTATTTTTAAGAATACACTTTCAGGAATAGTTTTTAAATTATTTAACAGAAAATAACTTCGAAGTCATGTAACTAATTTTATTAAAAACATTTTAGGAATTATTATAACAATTAAAAGTTGTGGTATGTTCGGGAAGATCTTTTATTCGCAAAAAATCTGGAATACCAAATTTCAGCCCTCTACGATCGGTAAATACGCTTAAAGCCGTCCTATATGAAGTGGTATCATTATATGGATCATACAGGCATGTCACAGATTCCGATCGGAATGGTTTCAATTCTTGAAAAATACCGGTAAAAAATTCAGGCTACTTCCCATGACAGTTCGGTAATCATTTAAAAATAATTTTTCAAAAATCCTGGATAAACCTTTAAAAATCCACGCCTTTAAAAAACCAACGCTTTGCGCTCGGGTAATCCTTTAACAATTCTCGATTATGGCACTGGTAGCCCTTAAAAATGTCATTTAAAATATTCTTTAAAAATCCACACCTTGGAAAACAATTATTTTAAAAAATCACGTTTATTCTTAAAAATTCACTAAAATATTCCTAAAAAAATCGTTGATTACATCACGGTTAGTCCTTGAAAAAATCTCCTTTATAATATTAGTTAAAAATTCGGACTGTTTTCTGTTTATACCGCGCTTTTTGTACTAGGCTAAGAGCTTTCCGAACTGCCCTCGTAGTTCTTGAAAAAATCACCCTTACCTTCCCAATTCTTAAAAAATGCCAGCTTATAGTCTTTAAAAATCCATGCTAATATTTTTTGAATCAAATATTCTTTGAATAACCCTTAATTGTCTCGATTTCCAATTTCGACGAGTTTCAACTAATTGATTGGCCGAAAAAAATTGCTGAAATTTTTATCTTCCCGGCAGTTACTTCGTAGTCATGTAATGTAACGAATTTATATATGTAGTTAATAAGATATTAAATGAAATAATTATCCTTATTTTTTTACATTTTGCCATCAATACGTCTGAGCCCTTGATGGTCATTCAAAGAAAACAAAACAAAAGAAAAATTAAAGTCGGAAGCAACAAAATAAATTGTTCACTAAACCCTCATAGCATGATGGACCATCTATTAAAGTCGTGAAGATGACAATAATTGGTACAAGATTGTTGCATTTCTTTTGTTTGTTCCAGTCGTCCAGTCGTCCATTCTCTTTGATTGTCACATTGATGGTTGATTGTTTGGCGAGAAAGAATGATCCAGAAACACACAAATAAATACAATTGCAACTTTTTTCCTATCCTCCATCAGCGTACATCCCACTGTATAATAACAATTTCAACAACAATAATATCCAACATACACTCACGCACACACACATACAAACTTACGCATTCCCATTTACTATTATAGCCTGCCCAGGTTTCAATGCTTGCAATGCTTATTTTGTATCTGGGGGCCTAACTAACTAACTGGAGGGCTATTCATGCAATTCATACATATATACAAACCGACATACATACATACGTACATATCGGGGCACACACTTAAGTTCTTTGTACGATTTATTAGTTTGTTGTGTTGCCGGGCATTTTGCTGTGGGATTTGCGCCACATGCGCCAGCCTATAAAAGTCATGAACCGAACATGGATTAGCATCAGTTCTAAACGGATCAAGCTCAAGTCAACACAACTCGTGCTTAAACAACTCTGCCAAACACAACCCCAACTTGTGATTTATACACCAAGCGTCAAAACAAAGTACCAAGCAAAACAAAATGAAAGTAACAGCTGTTCTATTGTTGGCTCTCTTTGCTGTGGTAAGTATTTCGAAGGGGATTTCTTTTTTCTCTTTTCTTATCCTATCACCCGATTTCCACACAGGCCTCCGCTGACTACAAACTACGCACCCAAGAGGATCTAATGAAGGCCCGCAAGGAGTGCATGGAAGCCAAAAAGGTCACCCCCGAAATGATTGAGAAATACAAGAAATTCGAATTCCCCGATGATGAGATCACCCGCTGCTACATTCAATGCGTTTTCGAGAAATTCGAACTGTTCGATGCCAAGGATGGCTTCAAGAACGACAACTTGGTAGCCCAATTGGGTCAGGGCAAGGACAACAAGGACGAAGTTAAGGCCGATGTTGAAAAGTGTGCCGACAAAAATGAACAGAAATCCGATTCCTGCTCATGGGCCTTCCGTGGCTTCAAGTGCTTCATTGCCAAGAATTTACCCTTGGTCATGGATAGCTTGAAGAAGAACTAAGTTGCAGCGCCGCCAGGCAGTTCTTCATCTTTCATCGCCAGCTGATGGAAGTTCTATTCCTTTTTTTCTAAATATTCCTGTATGACTCCGAATCGGAATATAATATGATACAATCGAAACACAACCATTAAGAACAACAACACCAACATCAACAACAAAAATTGTCCTTAATTGAAGAACCAAGAACTTGTGCAGCAACAAAAACAACAAACAACAGTAACAACAACAAGAACAATAACAATAACATCCAATGGAGATAATGAATCATCAGAAACGTCCTACAATCGTCATTTTTCTCATATCTTACTTCTTCTTATTACTTTTATGTTTTATTTTTTTGTAATTAAGTATTTAATGCAACCGAAACCAACAACAACAATAACAACATCAATTTTTGTTTAATGTTCGTTAAGTTTAAATAAAATAACAAAGAATAAAAACCAAAGCACACATTTCTAAAAAAAAAATCAAAAAACCAACTATTTTTTTATTTCTAAGCGGATTTAAAAGGAAGCTCAGACCAACAAAGTGATCTCCGGCGTATTTTTATACCCTTCACCACACTGTGGTACGGTGTATTATGTCTTTGTGCATATGCTTGTAACAGGCAAAAGGAAACAAGATAGACCCATGGTTCCTTTTGAGAATATGCACCGAATCACTTTCTGAGTCGATTTATGCATGTCTGTTGATGTTAAATTGTAAACAAAGTACAGATCGCATTTATCATCCAATTTGGATACAAATTGACATAGCTCATTTATTTGGCCCAAATACGAACCCTATTTAGATTTAGATATAGCATGGCATAGCGTACTGAAAGAAGTCTAGAATGATTCATAATTAGATATAGCTCCCATATATTTTTTCGTCCGATTTAATGTAAATGGTGAACCAAAATCTCTATATATCCTTCAATATACACGAAATTTGACATAGCTTACTGAATTGATTACATAATGATGAGTGCTAAATTTCGTGGAAATCGGTCCAGCTTTATATATAGCTCCTATATATATTTTCGTCCGATTTAATGTAAATGTTGCGCCAAAGGCATAGCGTATTAAATTATGTCTAGAATGATGTGTGTAAAGTTTCGTGAAAATCGGTTCAGATTTAGATATAGCTCCTATATACATTTTCGTCCGATTTATGGTAAATTGTGAACCAAAGACCCTAAATATCTTTCGATTTGCACAAAATTTGGTATAGTGCACTGAATTAAGTCTAGACTGATATTTGTTAAGATTCGTAAATATCGGTTCATACTTATAAGTAAGAATTTCTAAAACTACATAAATCCTACACTCTAACAGTAATCTTAATTTCACTGAAGTCCAAAAGTAATCGTAAGTCCAAATTTAAGAATTTCAGCTTTGTCTTTCACCACAAACCAAATTGTACCAGATTTGGTAACAATCTGTACTTTTCGTACCCATATTCCAAACCAATATTAATCCTACACTCTAACCTAACCAAAGTTGCAACTTTCAGGATTATTACTTTTCGTAGACGAAAGTACGAACAGAATTTTAATCATAAATTTCGGGATTCCAGTCCTAAACGTTCACATGTACCATATTTAGTACCATTTAATACTTTTTGTACTTAAAGTTCGAATTTCTAACATTACCTCAATCCAGTATTCTAACAGTAATTTTAATCGCATTTAGTTCACGTACATTTTAGGTCCCCAGGCCTCTTCGTTCACCCGAATCCAAGTTTTACCAAAGTTAGTACTGTTCGTACCAATAAGTACGAATTTCTAAATCTACATCAATCCTACACTATTGGTATTTTGTTTCCCAATTTGAAGAATCCACCTATATTTATTCATCTAAATCTAAATTTGCAACAAATTTAGTACACATAAGTACGATTTTTTAAGCTACCTCAATCCTGTACTCCAATATTTGTCCTAATTCCTATTTTCAGGATTCTATCTCTATACGCTCTACTAAATGCAAGTAGTACCATTTAGTAGTTCCAAAATTTCCAACCTGTAAGGAAAGTAGTAAAGTCGGACGGGGCCGACTATATGATACCCTTCACCACTATGAGTATATTAAACAGGACTATTAACATGAACTTGGATGAAATAAAATATGTGATATTTATCTAAATATGAATGTACCTAGATCTATCCATAAACATGTCATTCGTTTGTTACAATGGGACAAAAGTATGTAAATCGACTTCAAACAAATATAAATAGGACATCCGTTCAGCTATATCTGTACTTCTAGAAAACGCAACTACGCAATTCTATGCTCAATTTTGTAAGTTGTGCAAAATTTGATGTCAATCTGACTAACATGAGGAGTTTGATGCCCAATTTACTTGAAATCGGGCGAAAATATATATGGAAGCACTATCCAAATATTAAGCGATTCCAAACAAACTTGTCACAGCTTAGGTTATACTAATTTCAGAACGTTTTGTTCCTAATGGTTCCTTGGTGCGTCAATTATTTAAAATCAATCTATAATAAATGGGAGCTATATTTAAATCTAAGCCGATTTTCACGAAACACTCTAGGCTCAATTCAGTACGTTATGCCAAAATTCGTGCAAATCGAAGGATATATAGGGACTTTGGTGCACCATTTACATAAAATCGGACGAAACTATATATGGGAGCTTTATCTAAATCAGGACCGATTTTCTCAAAACTTGGCAGACATCACTGTAGGCTCAATTCAGTACGTTATGCCAAATTTCCTGCAAATCGAAGGATATATAGGGACTTTGGTGCACCATTTACATAAAATCGGACGAAACTATATATGGGAGCTATATCTAAATCAGGACCGATTTTCTCGAAACTTGGCAGACATCACTCTAGGCTCCATTCAGTACGTTATGCCAAATTTCCTGCAAATCGAAGGATATATAGGGACTTTGGTGCACCATTTACATAAAATCGGACGAAACGATATATGGCAGCTATATGAGCTGTGCCAAATTTCATCCAATTCGGATAATAAATGCGACCTGTACTTTGCTCACAAAAATACATGGACAGACAGACGGACGGACGGACATGCATAAAACGACTTAGAAAGTGATTCTATGCATATTCTCCAAAGGAACCATGTGTCTATCTCGTTTCCTTTTGCCTGTTACAAACATATGCACAAAGACATAATACCCTGTACCACAGTGTGGTGAAGGGTATAAAAACCAGCCTTTTTTAAAGGCAAATTCTGCCAGGACCAACACAGCTGTAGTCCTCGACTTCGAAAGACTAATTCTGCCAAGACCAACACAGCTATGGGCGTGGATTTTTAAAGACTAATTCTGCCAATACCCACACAACTATAGTCCACACTTATAGTCCTCGATTTTTAAAGACCAATTCTGCCAAGACCAACACAGCTATAGTCCTCGATTTTTATATTATATAGTATGGAGGGTATATTAATTTCGTTTTTCCGTTTGTAACCCATCGAAATAATCGTTTTCGATCCTATATATATTCTGATTAGCGTAAAATTTTATGACGATTTAAGCATGTCCGTCTGTCTGTTTGGGAGTACCGTAAATATAGGTCCATTTTTTCGGGTAGTCCCCATAAAAAGTGTCCCCCCCCCCTTTTTAATATTTTGGGGTTCTTGAGCGCGTTTTTCAACCGAATTCGCTGAAATTTGGTACTTTGAGTTCTTATTGGATAGCAAATTTTACCACTAAAAATTAAATATAGGTCCATTCTGTCTGGTACCCCTCATATAACGGTAACCTCCAATATTTGAGATTATTGAGCGCGTTTTCAACCGATTTGCCTGTAATTTAGTGTTTTCTTATTGGATAGCAAATCTCTCCACTAAAAATTATAAATATAGGTCAATTTTTCCTGTTAGCCCACATATAAGGGTACCCCCAATTATCGGTATTTTGGGGTTCTTGGGTGCGTTTTTTTGAACCGAATTCGCTGTAATTTGGTGTTTTGTAGTCGTATATGGTAACAAATCTCCCTACCAATAAATAATTAACAATTTAGCCATCTGTTGTAATCATTCCGCCGTCTAAAGATATCGTAATCGGCAGGCATTTAGGCATCTCCTCCATATAATGAAACCTCCTGAAGGAAAGAATTGAGATAAAAAATTCGACTCGGCCGAACATAACGCTTTTCACTTCACTTGTTAAAGACTAATTCTGCCCGGGATATCACATTATTTCTAAAGTCTTTCAGATCGATGTTGTGAAAGTATAAACTGTAAAGTATAAACTACATTATTATTTTTAAAATTTTAAATATATATTTATTACCGCTAAATAATAGAATAACTATTTTCTCTTATAATTGTAAATCTAAATCTAATGAATTTAATTCTTTTGTTAACAAATCACATTAAATAATAATATAAAAATAAAAAAAAAAATATTTCACAGTTCAAATCTTTTCAAGAATTCTGTAATATTTTCTGGTTCCGATTTGACGCGACGTGTCCGTTTAACCTTGGAATCGACCAAATCTTTTAAATAGAATTCCCATTGCCGGGAACCGCTGGGTATGCGATACAAATAGCTGGACGTTGTTGGTGTTAGACTGAAACGATCCATTGTATGGTTTGATGAAGATTTATTCAGCGCAAATGTTTCCATTTCCATTGGCTGACATTTGGGTATGGCAGCATGTTCACTGATCAAAGATGTACATTCGGGAATCATATTTATTATTATTTTAAAAGTATTAGGAAGTATTTAAAATGTATGTTTCGAAGTGCTGTTTAATGCAGTAGACTAGACAAGTGACTGATGCTGTTACAGGACTTTGGCTGAGATTTTATAGTGAAGGAAAGTGTTTTTGGCAAGACTACCTGAATGGTTATTCCTATTATGAGGGTCGCAGGCAGGTAGGAAGACTATTGGGAAGATGTTGATTAGAGGTTTTAGACCATAATTTGGAAAAACCCAAAATAAAAATATATACTAACTTTCTTATTGTTTCTAACACCTGGACTAGTAAAAAGATTTAGGGTCATATAGTCAAAGGATGAGAGCGAGATGTATATCATGTAGCCTTTCTTCGGGCACAAATAAAATCATAAAATGAAATATACATTTATTCGTATATCGCTCATTTGCTGCAACACGGGCATAAAGCAAAAAAAAAAAGATTTTGCAGAAAAAATGTTTTTAGTTTTCATTTTACTCACACCATACAAAGAACCGAGGAATTTCTACAGCTTCTCAAACAGAGTGTGAAAGAGATATTCATCGTGAAGTCTGATATAGCGAACAATTCTGCATCTTTAACTCAAAAATCAGGATTTTTCATTTAGTATCACTTGGTACCCATAAATACAAATTTCCTAAAGTACCACAATCCTACACGGCAAAAGTCATTTTATTTATTTATTTAAATTCTTACGTGTACACAAATCCATATTTGGCCAAATATTATGAATACATTATGCGAAAACGTTGATGTATGACACTACTACATTTTAATTCCCAAAACGCGTCGCAAAATGGTGGGAAGGTAGGTTCTTCTCCTGGCTTTCCTTTTCATTGCAAAACTTAGATCATTAAGCTCGACTCGAAAGAGTATAAATAATCACTTAAAAATGACCTTACAAGGCAAAATTCAAATAACAAAAATTAATTCAGCTAATAACGGCCAGGGCTCGAACTTCGGTCCTCGGAGCAACACAAATGTTGCCAGACCACTTAACGTTCTGAGCCATCAACACACTTCCAAAACGGTTGCGCAAAAATATGTGTATACCATGGAAGAATGAAAACAAATGTCGGACTTTGACAAATTTGGATTTAATTCGCATATGCAAGTTTCACATCAAGGCGGAATAAATACAAGTTATCAACATAAGACCTTTGTAAAGCCACATAGCCCAATATCAGGGACCGAAAATAACCGTTATTTTTGAAAATGCGAACAAAAAATCTTCATGTAAGAGACATGGGACACATATAGTGTAATATACCAATAGATTCGTATTGACGAGCCCATTAAGGATATTGGGTGATCTTGAGAAAACACTCTCAATTCCCATGTGGAGACTTATTATTCAGTTGATTTTTAACAGTTAAATATGATTGATATTTTTCCCGTCAAAAATTAAACTCTTTTTGGGATTTTTATTTTTTCCGTCAGAAAATAAAACTGTACTTCTATATCCAACTTGTACCAAATGTAGTTTTTTCGTACCCTTAAGTACGAATTTCCAAAACTACCGCAATCCTACACTTCAACAATAATTCCAAAATTCAGGAGCCCAGCCACACAAAATCAAATAGTACCATTTACTTCACATAAGTATCGATTTTAAATAAATAACACAGTTCTATATTCGAACAGTGATGATTATTCCAATATTCGTACAATAAATTTGAATTTCCAAAACGCTCTCCATAGGTCAATCCTACACTTCAACAGTAATCTAAATTCCAAATCTCTGGATTCCAGCACTATCCATTCACCGAAAGTCCAAATTGTAGCAAATTTAGTACCATTTAGTACATTTCATATTATATTTTTTTCTAAAAATAAATCCTACACTATAACAGTAATCTTAATTCCACCAATGTGGAAAATGTACTAAATTTAGTACGTTTCGTACACATAAGTACGAATTTCCAAAAACTACCTCAATTCTGCTTTCCAATAGTAATCGTAAGTCCAAATTTAAGAATTCTAGCTCTACCTGTTCACCAAAATCCAAATTGTACTAGATTTGGTACCATTCGGTACTTTTCGTATTCGTATTCAAAAACTATCTCAATCCTATAATCCCAATCCTATTCGAGTTCTACGCGTTCACTAAAATCCAAATTTAGTATTTTTCGTACCCATAAGTACGAATTTCCAAAACTACTTCAGTAATGCACTCCAATTAAATGTGGACTTAAGATTATTAATACATTTAATTCCGTTCACACAGATCCAGATCCAATCCCCCCCCCCCAACCCCCATTCTCGGTGTCAAAATTTTTTTAAGTTTTTCGAATCTACACAAATTCAAGAATGTCTCTACAAAATTTCAAGTGAAAATCTCAAGAACTCTTCAAGATATAGTCGATTTATTGTGTCAGCATCAAGTGTCAGCAAGAGCGATTCTCAAACTTTAAACGCATTTTTCTCGAATGCGAATGGCGGGCACGATAACTCAAAAAATAATAATCCGATCGATTCCAAATTTTGGGACGTTTCTCTGTAAGTGTATAGCTATCGTATGAACTAGGATAAATCCAATCGGTCGAGATCTTCGTTATTTTTTAACTTGGTTTGTGGTAAAAAATGGGCGATTTTTCAATAATATTTTTTAAAGGTCCGCCATTTTGTTGATTTTTGAGCGAAGCCAACAATCCTAGTTCATATGAGAGCCAGACATGTACCCTTTCTAACACTGTTGGAATTTTCGGATTCCGATGTTCCAGTGAGGAGTTATCATGTTCGCCATTAAAAATTAGGACTTTACTTCAATCACCAAAAAACAACAATAAAACAACAACAACAACATTTTGTAAATTATTTTTCTTCTCTTTTATATCTTTAACTACATATGTGTAAAGTTACAAACCTTAACATGCATTGGTATTCATTTACCAGCCCATTGACAAATCTTGAAAATATAAAATCGAGAATGGGGGGTTCCCTTAAGGTGATCGACACTTTGGTATTTTTTAGTGCCTTTAGTGCCTCCAAAATACTCCAGACACAATAGTCCAACCGATTGGTATCCGGTGATTTTGGTGGTCATTGTGCGCTGGAAATGAAGTGAGGAACCTCATTCTGTAACCATTCCTGGGTGGCGCATGCTGAGTGCAATGGTGCTGAGGTCTACAGGCAAAATGTTTGCGTGCCCAAGACTTTAATACACCCTCCAGAATATTCGGCATTTATTCTGATGCCACGGTCGATTAATAAGAGCGGAGAGCGACCATCGGCTGTTATGGAGTTTCACACCATCACCATGGCCGGCGCTTGAGTTCTGGTGGCCAACCAAAGATGCACATTTTCAGCTGACCTCTTTGGCAAGTAAACACGATTATTTTGTTCCTTTAAAAACTGCTGGACAACGAATGTATCACGGCAACGAGCTATGGTACGAGACACAAACGGTTTATTCACATTTAAATGCTGTAGTGCTCTAACGACAGCCACTGTGGTTTTCCAGTCAAATATAAAGAAATCACGCTTGAATTCCATCACGAATAACTTTTTTTCCGAAAAATGTTCTCCAAAATACTTTTGTACGCTTGTAAACAATATAATGGGCTTTCACTGGAATAATTTTAACAGCTGTCGGACGAGTGGTTTAGAAATGACAGCAGTCTGAAGTTGCATGTAGTTTTTATGCCCTCCACCATAGTATGGAGGGTATATTAATTTTGTCATTCCGTTTGTAACTCATCGAAATATTCATTTCCGACCCTATAAAGTATATATATTTTTGATCAGGGTAAAAATCTAAGACGATCTAGCCATGTCCGTTCGTCTGTCCATCCGTCCGTCTGTTGTAATCACGCTATCTTCTGAAGGAATTGAGATAGGGTGCTGAAATTTTGCATAGGGTTGTCCTTTGTCTGCAGGCAAGTCAAGTTCGAAGATATATCGGTCCACGTTTAGGCATAGCTCCCATATAACAGAACCCAATTTTCGGTATTTTGGTTTTTTTTCGTTTTTTCAACCGAATACGCTGAAATTTGGTACATTGGGTACTAATTGTCCCCACAAAAAATTATAAATATAGATTCACTTTTTCTGGTAGCGCCCATATAACGGTACCTCATAATTTTCAGTATTTTGGGGGTTTTGTTCGTATTTTTCCACCGAATTGGCTGTAATTTAGTATTTCGAGTTCTTAATAGGTACCAAATCTCTCCACAAAAAAATTATAAATATAGGTGAATTTTTTTCGGATATCCCCCATATAAGGGTACCCCCAATTTTCGGTATTTTGGGGTTCTTGAGCGCGTTTTTCAACCGAATACGCTGAAATTTGGTACATTGGGTTCTTAATAGGTACCAAATCTCTCCACAAAAAAATTATAAATATAGGTGAATTTTTTTCGGATATCCCCCATATAAGGGTACTGCGCAATTTTCGGTATTTTGGGGTTCTTGAGCGCATTTTTCAACCGAATTTGCTGCAATTTGGTATTTTGTAGTCGTATATGGTAACAATTCTCCCTACCAAAAATTATTAATATTCGCCCCCTTTTTGGGGTAGTCTCCATATAACCCCTTTTTTATATTAAAATAGTTATCGGATTTGTTCCTCGTTTTGAGTTTGGTTCTAAGACTCTTTTGTAATCATTTCACCTGCGGAGGATAGAGAGATAAAAAATTAGAACGTAAGGTTCGAAAATTAACTATAGCCGCATTGAACTAAGCTTGGAAGAAATAATAAGATGGGCAAAGTTCGGACGAAATCTAAATTTTTTGAAATGGATTTGGTCCAAAGAAACATGGGGTCTAGAACCAATATTTCGATAAGGCACATTTTCACCGTGTTAAAGTGTATACACCCTCATTAGCCATAAGGCTGAGGGTATAATTTTCCTTTAAAAATTTCTACAATATGTATTATGTTTTACATAATCCGTTTTTAGAAATGTCGGTATAGGTCCACTTTTTGCTAAGTTCCCTATATTTTCATTTCTAGTACCTGTCAATATATCTTTGGTGGAGGGTATCCAAAGTTCGGCCCGGCCGAACTTACCATTTTTTCACTTTTTTCATCTCATTTCATGCGTAAAATATACAGATATTTATTTTGTTTTTATGAATTGTTTATTTATTTTTTTCTTTATTTATAATATATTTTACAAGCCGAAGAACAAAAAAATAGCCCAGTATTTAAATCTCAAAAAATTGTAAAATATTTCAAAGTCTCCTTAATAGCGAATTCTTCAGTGTTGAAAACGACTTAGTTTCCATTTTTGCTTCAAATTTTCCACATAAACATCAAATAGTTTTTGGAAGCACTGGTTATGATGCGGCACAAACAACAGGATGCCATCTTGTATCGATTAATATTTATATCAAAAATATAATCGCTTTTGTCCGTTTAATAGACAATTGGCTCAATGTCCGGCGTATCGGCAATTTCGCTGATTAGAATTCGTGGAGATGATTCTGGAATCATTTTGAAATGTTTGGTAGAGAAGAGAAACAAAAAGTTAGTGTTGATTGTAGGGTACTTTGCAAAATTGTGATGCAGCTTCGAACATTTGCCAGGGATTTTATAGAAAATTTTTGTATTTATTGTATTACTACCTGTAAATAACAAAATTTAACAAAATCTCAGGTAGTAATTGCAATATTTGGAAATAATATTCCTAATATGAAAAATGCAATACCAAAAAATATCATAAAGCGACTAACATCCGTACTAGTCCAATGAGGAATTTCGTGAAATCTGCAGGTAAGGGGAACATTTTTAATTCTCATAGCCGTCATCGAAAACTATTTTTAGTAGTCTTAGTAGTAATGATATTTTCTAAGAATACATCATCATTCTCGTTCCCTTTTAGAAACGAACCAGTCCCTTTCCTTCATATCTTTCGTCGTTCTTATTATTTATTTAAAATTGGCAAAAATAGAAAAAATGTTTGTTAATAAACCTAAAAGAGTTTTTTATATTTACTTTATTTTTATTAATTATTTTTTACCCAATTTAACACAAATAAGTTTCGTTCCAGAACCTACAAGAATCTACTAATTTTAGAAGTTTTGCAACTTTTTACTCGAAAACCGTTCCTGAACCCATAAAAGTGTAAAATTGTAAAAATTGTAACCAGAAATGTTAACTTCTGATTTGCTGTTGTTTTGATGTAAAGACATCTAATTTTGAAATATTTACTCGATTTCCGTTCCCGAACTTTTCGAATTTTTTTGTACTCTGAGAGAGATTTTGACTTTATTCCCTTTGACTAGATTTACTATTAAACCAGTGAGCGGAGAGTTTAGTCGGGCGGGGCCGACCATATGATACCCTACACAACTTCCCCGAAAATCTAACTTTCTGTGGTTCTTTATTCTGAGTTTGGGCAATATTTCGTAATATTTGCACCCTCTGACCGACTAGAGGTCAACAAATATTACTAATATTCAGTACAGCCCTATTTACTTGTGCATATTCCCTTCTCGTGGGTTGTGTTGTGAAGTTCGGCTTTCAATTGGCCTATAGATCAACTGGAAAAACACAAACAATTACGTT
This sequence comes from Musca vetustissima, assembly GCF_032173495.1. Classification (NCBI taxonomy): domain Eukaryota; kingdom Metazoa; phylum Arthropoda; class Insecta; order Diptera; family Muscidae; genus Musca; species Musca vetustissima. Next base: position 9,893 of record NW_026881574.1, on the reverse strand, counting down.
TTCGGCCCACCTCATCCCAATATTATTATTTGATCATAACCGAAAATTAAAGGCGTGGTCCTCAGGATCCTCATGAAAAATTTCAAAGCGATCGGCACTATATTTTCGCCCTATAGTGGGGTAATGGGTTACTAAATAATATATGAATACGTAAACATCTGTAAATATTTAGGTGTAACTCCCGCATCCGAGTACGATAATATAATTTTGGTATCAATTTGAAGAACAACTACTCCTCTTGGATGTACTAAAAACTTCTCGGGTCTATGTCCTTCAGGATTAAATATATACGCTATAGAATACAAATTTTGTTATTTTCCACACAAAAGTCAGGGTCTATTTGACCCGCTAAATATTGACCGATCTTTATCAAAACAGGCATGCTTATTTGACCCGATCCCCTTCTCCATGTAAGAATTCGCCAAGTTTGGGCCATAATTGCGGCCTCTGGAGCGACCAGAAAATCAGACAAAAATAAAGTTTTTGGTCTACTTCAATGGGGGCTTCATTGGCCAGAACCCATCTTACATGCAAAATTTCGCGAAGATTGGTACATGACTGTGGCCTGTATCGTGTTTACAAATTATTATGGACAGACGGACGGACACAAATGTATAGACCGACTCAGCTAGTCGAGATATGACGATCGGTATACTTAAAAGTGGGTCTAGGACCAATATTTCACGGTGTTACAAACTTTTGGGGCTGCCTAAAACTATAATACCCTGACAACATAGTTGTGTAGGGTATAAAAAGAACTGGAACAGACCAATAATGTTGACAAGGAACGAGATCAGAAGAAAGAATTATAGGAAGTAATGAAATGAACTTAGTACCTATCGTACCTTTAGTTCGTTCCGGAACGACCCAACTCTAAAAATTCCGTATATGGCTATGGCATTGCAAAAATATGGCCTATATAAAAGAGCTTAGTGATAAGTGACAGATCATCGCCCAGACAAAACGGCTGAAGCTGGAAGCTTGAAGTATGGTTTGTTGTTGGTGTGTATGAGTGCGATAAGGCTGAGTTTTTGGAAATTCGAACTAGACCGGTACGAAAAGTACTAAATGTGGTACCCTTTGTATTAGACAAATAGGAAGAAATTTGGAATGTGGGTCACTGATGGAAAGTTAGAAAGATGTACAAAAGGGTTTTTTTTTGGAATTCGATCTATAAGTGTAGGAAAAGTACTAAACATTACTAAATTTAGTTATAATTGTATATATATATAGCTAGAATCTTGAGATTTTATATGAAATACGGGTGGGAATTGGTATTGATGTACGGAAATGGTTTTAGAAATTCGTACTTATGTCTTTGAATAGAACTTTCTCAATTTGGTACAAGTTGGATTTAGGTAAACAGATAGAGATGGAATGTTTGAAATTAGGACCTAAGATGACTGTTTAGTGTTGATGAGTGTAGGATTCAGATACCTTAGAAACTAAATGGTACTAAATATAGTACAATTTGTATGTTAGTGAACGAAATTAAATGTGGACGTAAGATTATAATTGTCTAATTGGGCTTGCACCAAAGGTCTTGGTGTAAACCCCACTAAAACCGAATTGGTGTTTTTCACTAGGAAGCGCAAAATTCCTAGTTTCCGTCTGCCATCACTTGGAGGAGTGACTTTAACCCTTTCTGATGAAGCTAAATATCTTGGCACCAACATAGACCGCAAACTATTGTGGAATAGGAATGTTGAGGAACGCTCTATGAAGGGATTGCTGGCACTCTATTCATGCAAGAACTCCATAGGTAAGAGTTGGGGATTTAGACCCGAAATTATACACTGGCTGTATACGACGATCGTCGTACATATACTTACTTATGGCTGTCTTGTTTGATGGCAGGGGGGTTAACAAAAAGATGCTGCTGACAAAATTGAGCTTAGTACAGCAATCGGCTTCAATCCTGATCACCGGAGCATTAAGAAGTACACCACAGGCAGCCTTGAACGAAATATTGAATCTCCAACCATTGGATATTCTGATCAAATTCCAGGCGGCCAGGTGTGCCCTGAGACTCCGGTAAACAGATGCCTTGAAATCGCTGAACTATGGTCAAGCCAGCATCCTAAACATAACGCCAGATTATGACCTCTTTATGGGGATAGTCATATCAGTGACTATATTCCCCCTCATAGGGACTTCAATGACATCAAAGTTGAATTTCCTAGTAGGGAATCCTGGACTAGTGGGTCTTTACCTCTGCCAGGTCTGTCAATTTTTACAGACGGGTGTAAGATGGAGGAAGGCACCGGCGCAGGCGTTTACTGTAGGGAATTAGGAATATGCAAGTCATATAAACTCAACAATAACTGTAGCGTTTTTCAAGCAGAGATTCTTGCAATCACGAAAGCGGCAGAGATAGTAAAAGCACTTAATGTCGACATCACGGGACCGGTGACTATATATGTCGATAGTCAGGCGGTGAAGTCGCATACTACAAACTCGAAAGCAGTTCATGATTGTAAGACTGCTTTGAATGATATATGACAGATAGTTGGTTTATGCTGGGTCCCAGGACATAATGACATTGAATGGAATGAGAAAGCCGACGAGCTTGCTCGAGAGGGTTCACAGTCGTCCAATCTTCTGATTGAGGGATCTGTGGATCTGGATCCAGTGGAGAGGATTACTGTCGTCTATGTGAGCACGAAGAAGAACTGGAAACAATTGAGCATATCCTCTGCAAATGTCCATCGCTGATCAGCAGAAGACATAAGCAGTTTGGTAGATATAAAATTGATAATCTAGTCTTCTTCTCCAAAATAGACCCTAACCAAATTCTAGGCTTTGTCAAAAATTCGACTTGGCTCAAATAATCTCTCTTCCGCCCCTTTTTCTCACTATCCTTTCTCCCTACTCTTCCACTATCACTTTTCTTTACAGATATATATATATATATATATATATACATAAAGGATGATTACAATGGACATAGTCTCCGAGTGTCACAACAACCGTACATCCCTAAAAAAGTGCTAAATTTGGTACAATTTGGACTTTGGTGAACTGGTTGAACTGTGATCCTGAAATTTGCAACTAAGATTAGTTTTGGAATATTGGTAGGAAAATACAGAATGAAACCAAATCTGGTACAATTTGAATTTTGGTGAACAGATAGAGCTGGAATTCTTAAATTTGAACTTACAATTACTATTTAAAAGCAGGATTGATGTAGTTTTGGATATTCGTACTAATGAGTACGAAATGTACTAAATGGTAATTAACTTGATATTAGATGTAGGAATAGAGATGGAATTCGGAATTATAATACTACAAATTTATACAGTATTTTTGATTTGCATATAAAATATTATTTATTGTATTGGTCCATGCAAAATATTCTTTCCACAACATAAATTATAAATAACATAATTATATATAAATTATATTAAATAAAATTAAAATTAGTTACTCCCTTCGAGAGTTATGGTGCCCACCAGCCTTACAGATAGACGGGATTTTTTGAATCGACTTCAAATTACGTAAAACGGATTTTGGTCCAAAGAAAATTGGGTCTAAAATGTGTATTTCGATGAGACATATTTTTACTCATTAGCCATAAGGCTGAGTGTATAAAAATTAAATTGATAACTTTGTTAGTCCTTGAAAAATGTAGGCTTATAAATGTGTTGAAACTTGAAAATTATATTTAATCGGTGAGCGGAATGGGACCAACCATATGATACTCTAAACAACTACTACAGAGCGCTCAATTTCTGCGAATCTATATTACAAATATGGTTAATATTTCTCGATATTTGCACTCTCTTGGCCGATTAGATGTCAACAGCTTATCCACAACATCATTTGACCCGCTAAATGGAAAATTTGTGATATTCCGCTTCCAATTGTGGCGTCCAGAGCGACTAGAAAACAGACAAAACCTCATGCAAAATTTCCTAGCCGGCGCTACATTTCCGCCTTATCACTAGAGGTCTAAATATAACCCTTGCATCCGGGTACGTGCACTGGTGGCCAAAAATACAGCAACTTTTTTTTAAATAAAAAATTTTCTATGGAAAACTTAATTGAACCAATTTTTGCTTGGTCAAAACTAAAGCAACTTTTTAATTTGTTCTTATAAATAAGTAAATTTTGCTATTAATGCTGTTGTAAATTTTGCTATTAAGTTGCTCAATTTGATCCATGGGTATACTACTCCTCACATCCTGAACCAGTGGAAAGAGGTTATGTTTGTTTCTTTGTGAATCGCTTTTGATTTAGCTATCTTTGATACTTCAAATATGTTTCTATAGGGTGAAGATCTGATGATATTGATGGCCATTATAAAACCCGGATTTTTAACTCCCGAAACCAATATTTGACATGTTTTGGTGTATGTTTCGAGGTTATTGTCAAGTTGAAACACCCAAAAAAGCATTATATTTTCATCAGCGAAGGAAACAATAACGTTTTCCAACACATTTATATAAACAATCCGATCCATTAAATCATAAATCTCATAAATCTATCGAACTCCATAAAAAACACGGTACCCTTGTAATACTGTGGCACGAACCGTTAATTTTTGGACTTTCTCGCCGTAATTTTTTTAATGTCTGAGTATTTTTTGCAATAAACCCCATTTAAAAATAAAAAAACGGTAAAAATAACGGAAATCTTAGAGCTCATCTGTTTTTACTGTAGAGTTGCTTTAGTTTTGTCCAAAATTTCTTATCTATAAATTATTATTTTTTTCATAAAGAATTTTGCATTAATGCTATTGTTTTTTAATGAATTACCCGATTAAAAACTGAAAAAGCCAACACGATATCTTTATTTTTGAAAAAGTTTTGCGGCATTTATTAACGTTGCAAATTTAGTTGCTTTAGTTTTGGCCACCAGTGTATGTGCAAAATTACAAAGCTCTGTCTTGCATATTGCGAGCTCTATCGTAATTTCAAGACACCGACATCGAACTTTATTCTGATCAAGAGTATATGTATATATATTTATGGGATTTCCAACGGAAAAATATTTCGATGTATTGCAAATGTAACGGCACCTAATGCTTGCCAGGTATTTTCTTATAGTTAAACTCATATATAATTTTTGGCACATCTGTCTCTTCTAATTCGTAATTAGCTAATTGGTAAACCGTTAACCAGGTGTTCTATAGTCATAAAATCGTAAGTGTTTGGATTTTCCGAAATTATTCATACTAACCTCAATTTTCATATTGATTGCCTACCTACTACCTGGTTAGTATTACCATATTAAGCCATTACTAACAAACATTGCAGGTGCTATTCCCAAAAACCCAAATCCTACTATTAGTGTGATTAGGTGAAATATATGAATCTTGGTAAGGACAATAGATTATTGGTTTAGGTAGAATTTCAGCTAACAGTTTAACTACATCGCTTATAAAACCCAAAACGGTATTCTTTATCAACATCATTCGCCTATCACACATCCAACTGTCAAAACAACAATTATTTAAATTTTGAAAACTACTTATTTTTCTATTCCATCATAATCACAAAAGAAAATTAAATATGGTTCCAGATACCACATATAACAGCCTGAAGAGTGAAATGGCTGTGGCACCTTCCCGCCAATCATCAGCCATTGACAATTATGTGGAACTTCTGGCACCCAACAGATCCACGAATATCCATGATACATTCCATCATCTGGCAACATCATCGACAACATCTGGCTACTTGCAACGCATTCCCAGCGGCTCACGACAATGGGAAATCTATTTGGAAGATTTGGTCGATTCGAAAGTAAAACGTTCACGTCGTGCCAAATCGGAAAAGGAAAGTGTCAATGATTTTTTGCAAAGATTTCCGATTTTGGAGTTTTGAAAAACGAAACGAAATAGGGAATATTTTTTTTTTTTCATGGAATATTCCTATGATTTGTGTGATTAATTTTAAGTAGAATTCAATTCTTTAGCTTTAAGTTTTTTTGTGTATTGCAAACCAAACGACAACAACAAAAATGTTTAATTATCCTGTAACGAGATGTTAAACCAAAAAAATGAAACTAAATGTATTTCTCCAATTGCTTAAATAAAATATTTACTCACTTTACCTTAATAAAAAAATTATTTTTATTATTAAAAAAAAACATATTGTTTAAAAGGCGTAGATAGAAAATATATTGCTTGAAAAATCGAAACTAAATATTTAAAACAATCCATGCTTATGGTTCTAATAGTCCTTAAAAATATTTATATTTTAGCATTTAAAAAATATTTTAGAAATCTGAAAATTCTTTAAAAAATCCTCTTTTCTTTTTGTAATAGTCGTCTAAAAAATAATCTCAAAATATACCCTCTTCCTGCTGTGAAAAATGCACACATTCCTTTAAATATTTTGTTTATATTTCTTGTTTGCGATTTGGCAACTCCTTCATATAGAAACAGGTGCTCAAAAAAGACACATCCGCAATTTTTTACAAGGGAAAATTTGAAAATCACTCTTTCAATGTAAAACAAATGCGGATGCGTCATTTTTGAACACATGTTTCTATATGAAGGAATTGCCAGATCGAAACAAAATTTGATATGTGTTCACAACAGTTTCCAAAACACTTAACTTTTTTTGTTTATACCGCGCTTTTTGTGCTTGGCTAAGAACTTTCCGAACTGCCTCGTAAGGTACCGGCGAAGTGCCCGCTACTTCGTATGCGGAAAGAAAATACAAAACAAATAAATATTCAGCCTTATTCTGAATATTCGCTAGGGAGATATATTGCTTGTGAAAAATATTTCCCTTTCACATTCTCGCCTTATTCTGAATTGAAGTTGTAATGGGTATTGTTTCATTGTAATTTAATTAATAATGCACCTTTTTATTTAATTTCGATATTTTATCTCCCCAAGTTCTTAAAGTGGCCAATTATTTTATGATATGCTCCCCCTCTTTTATTTCGTCCTTCAAATACACAATAAATGTTGAAGAAAAATATTTTTTTAGCTTTAATATTAGTTCCGTTCCAGAACCTAAACGAATCTACTAATTTTACAAGTTTTGCCACTTTTTACTCGAAATCCGTTCCTCAACCCACAAAACTGGTAAAACATTGACTCAAATTTAAGAGAGCACAAAACAAAATGACGTTCTCATTGTAAACTTTTTACTCGAGAAATTTGGTCGAGTAAAAATGGTAAACAGGAATGCCTACTTCTGATTGGCTGTTATGTTGATTTTGAAGTATTGCCATCTAATTTTGGCATATTTACTAGATTTGCGTTCCTGAACTTTTCAAATTATTTTGTACTCTGAGAGCAATTTTGAAATGTTTCCCTTTTACTAGATTTACTATTAAAAAAGTACTGGAACCGACCTATTGTTTTTTCAAATTTTTTATTTGAGTTTTTTCACTGGGAAGCGGCTCATCAGGCATATTTTTTTTCATAATTATACCCTACACAACTATGTTGTCAGGGTATTATTGCTTTGTGCAGCCCCATTGAAATATTGGTCCTAGACCCACCTTTAAGTATACCGATCGTCATATCTCGTCTAGCTGAGTCGATCTGTCTATTATAATCTGTAAACACGATACAGGCCACAGTTATGTACCAATCTTCACGAAATTTTGCATGTAAGATGGGTTCTGGCCAATGAAGACCCCTATTGTTTTTGGTAAAGATCGGTTAATATTTAGGGGATGAAATGGACCAAAAACTTTATTTTTGTCTGATTTTCTGGTCGCTCCAGAGGCCGCAATTATGGCCCAAACTTCGAGAATTCTTACATGGAGAAGGGGATCGGGTCAAATAATAAGCATGCCTGTTTTGATAAAGATCGGTCAATATTTAGCGGGCCAAATAGACCCTGACTTTTGTGTGGAAAATGACAAAATTTGTATTCGATAGCGTATATGTTTAATCCTGAAGGACATAGACCCGAGAAGTTTATAGTACATCCAAGAGGAGTTGTTGACCTTCAAATTGATACCAATTATATATTATCGTATGTACTCGGATGCGGGAGTTACACCTACATATTTACAGATGTTTACGTATTCATATATTATTTAGTAGCCCATTACCCCACTATAGGGCGAAAATATAGTGCTGATCGCTTTGAAATTTTCCATGAGGATCCTGATATTGCCAAGGACCACGCCTTTAATTTTCGGTTATGATCAGATAATAATATTGGGATGATGTGGGGCGAAAACTTATATTTTTGTGTTTTCTCCAGTCGATCTATAGGCCACAATTGAAAGCCTAACTTCACAACACAACCCACGGCGAAGGGAATATGGACAAGTAATTAACAGTCTAAATGACAATGATTTTCCCTTTATCGCACTGTTTCCGTCGATCATTGCATTGCAGAGCTCGTCTCGATAGCGTTTCCTGGTAATCTTTGCATAAGACGGCGGCTCTTTACCATCTGTTGCTGTCCCCTTCTTTTTCGCAAATACCGGTTGGTTCTTTTGGGATTCCCTGTTGTAAATTTTCAGATTACAGCTCTTCGGTCCACCAAACCGGTTGGAATTAAAAAAAATCCTTTAAAAAAGCACCCACAATGCCAGTCCTTAATTATTGCTCAGACAGTTCTAAAAATTGGTAATTTTTATAGAAATGAAGTTGCGATAGTCATTTTAAAACATTCCTTTAAAAAATCTGTAATTTTTTCAATTACCCATCTATAAAAAATCAGCTCTTATAGATCTGAGTCCTTGGAAATATATTCTTTAAAACTCCAAATTTATAATCGTTTAAAAAATGTAAAAGATAAAATAAAATTTAGTTTAATTATTTTATTTTTAATCCTATTACTTACAAATAACTTAAAACAAAAAAAAAAGAATTAAATTCTCTTGGTCTTTGCAAATCACAATTATAATAATAATAATATTTCCATCTAAATGCTTGGCAAATACTTCCTTCCCACATCAAACTTCGTAGACGGGAAATCTGTTTAAAAAGTCACTGATGCTCTCCTTCTCCGTTTTTGTACGACGAGATCGTTTGACCTTCGAATCGACCAAATCTTCCAAATAACTTTCCCATTGCCGTGAACCACTTGGGATGCGATGCAAGTAGCTAGAAGTCAACATTGTTAGGCTGAATGTTTCCATAACATTGGGGGTAATAGTCTTCCGTGTACTGGTAAAAGTTTCCAAATAATCACCATGAACATCATCGTCGCTATCAACCATCATTGGTTCACATCGGAGTGTTGGAGCCTTTTCACTGTTCAAGATATCGAATGATGTTTGTGGCAGCATGTTGTTAATTGGGGTTTTCCAAAGAGGATCTGATTTGTGTTTAATGTTCTCTAAAGGACACTTGAAGAGGGAATGATGGCGTTACGCAATTTTGCCAATCTTTATATACTGTAAATGAGATTGTAAGGTTTTACCTGCCTCACTTAGTATGTTGTGCAAATGGTACCGACTGTAGGGCAGTTCTAGAAGTTAAATTATACCTGTCGTACTTAGTATGTCTTCCAATTGTTATTAAATAAAGCGGCAGAATTTATTTAATGCCCTAATAAACCATTAATCCTCTTTTAGTTCCAGGAACATGTAATTAAAGTAACTAAACGACAACCTTTTTAACCTCCAATAAGGATACTTATTTTATCCTCTAATAAGATTGTTTTTATTGACGTGGGGATTCCATAGATTGTGGATTTAAAAACATCTGCGCTTTTCTTTACATGCCGTTTAAAATTTATAGGCTATTGAAAGACCTTGACAAAATGTTCTACTACTTTTCTATATACTTTTCAAACGGTGTTTATACCTCTTGTAGTCATTTCTCCCAAAATGTGTGAGCCTATAGTTGTCGAGATCCACGGAAAAACACAGATGTTATTATTAATTTGATATAAGGTATATGTTTTTACCAACGAGTAAAACACCATAGGCTTAGAGTTTATACCACCCTACCAAGATGAGGT
>NW_026881573.1:0-34760 GCF_032173495.1 Musca vetustissima | reverse complement strand
GTTGCTCAATATTGCTTCCATAAATAGCACTCAAAATGTTCCAAGAGGATTTTGACATAGAATTTCAACTTACTAAGTATAACAAACGTATATATCAATATATAAGAGTTGTTCCTATAATTCCACATTTTGTTATAGCGGGAAAAATGAATATCCGTCAATTAAAAATCGAGTTGATTTTATAGAACAAGTCGCAATGAGCCTTTTAGATAATTTCGATTATTACTAGTCAAAATTCATAGTTTTGTATATATACCTACGAATTACAACAAAGTTATACTTTATTTCTTTTGGCGTTTCAATTGATCCAATGGTGATAATTTAATTTTTAAATGTAAGTAATCGTCAATTCCAACTTTATGTGCAGAAAAAAGATGATTTTTAAGACTTTGAAAATGAAAAAAGAAGCATAAAACATACGTTATATCCATGTCAATACTTACAGGTGTGGTTTGAGGAATCATTTTCACAACGATCACAATTATAGCGATGATATGTTGTAATGTGATTCAATATCGTATATGCGATCAAAGGCTCGATCTGCAAAAGAGCGATTGTGATATCAAGTCTGAATTAAATGTACGGAGTTTTGCAATAATAGATGTTATTTTGCTTAATTTGTATTTGCTTAAAATGTATCTAAACATTTTCGTTCCCTATTTATCCTATTACTGGTTCTAACTTGTTAAAAGCGACAGCTCGCTCGCGAAATACCATTTAACTCAAAATAACACCTCTTTTTGGAAAATCCCATACCAATTATATTACATACCGCAATGCTGACACTGATATGACTTTTTCACTTTGCCATTTTCATCCAGAACAGTTGTAACTACATATGTGTTTGTGGAGGGTCCAGAATTTGTAGTACTGCTGCGAGTTTTTTGTCCCGATGTCGATTTTGAGGTGGAGGAAGTTGATGATGAGGTACGCATTTCTTCTTTTATAGATTCTTGTATAAGCTTATAAATATCCTCATCATCTTCATCAGCATTATCATTATCATCACCCTCCTCTTCAGCTTCTTCTTCTTCAAATACGTATGTTTCATTTTCAGTATTTGCATCCTCCAGCGCATTCGACTCGGATTGATATTCAGTTTGCTCGCCATTTCCTTCATATTCATAATTTAGTATCTCTTGTTCATCGTCGATATATTTGCTATTCTTCTCCATGATTAATGCCGTGGGATCAACACCACCATCATTATCGTCATCATTTGCTTGTGACCATGTCTCGGAAGCATCCATACGATTATTGTAATCACCTTCATCTACCATAACGTTATCCTCTGAATTCTGTTCACGTTGCTGCGTTCCTTGGACAGATACTGTTGCATAATCATTGTCATTAATGGGTAATGTTAGGAGCAGTTCATCCTCTTCGTCCTCCTCCTCCTGTTTGGTTTGATGTAGCCCACCATCCAACTGCATCTGCTCCATGGGTTCTCTTGTTGAAGATACATCAGCAACGCAAATGTTTTTACTATCGTTCTGTACACTCGGTATGTTATTGGCATTCACCACAACCATTGGGTTATCGCCACCACATCCTTTGGTAAACTGATTTTTCCAATACTCATCGGCATCCTTGCACTGTTCATGAAAATCCTGCAGCTCAGCAAGTTTATTAAAGCAAGCGGCGCAAAGATTTGTGGGGTCTGTAGGTTTTTGTTTTTGTGCGATGTTTTTCAATTGTAACTCCTGTTCCATATATTTCACGATAGATCGTGTCATTTTTATGGGTTCATGACCAATCGCTTGTAAACAAATTCGGCAATTACACAAAATATCCATATTGTAATTCATTGAATTTGAACGACCGCTATGAAATGTTTTCGGTTTCCTATGTCTATATAAGTCCCTAATGTAAGTTCGCCCAAATTTCTTGTTTTTCTTGCAGATTTACACGGCATCAGTGATAGGTATACATAGGTCGACTTTTGAATAATCGGGTTTCTGTAGCAGAGCAAGGGATATACAAGTCGACAATCGATAAATAAGGGGAAAAATCGATAACTACATTTTGTGGGCAACCTATCGGGGCGCCAAGAACAAAACTTGTAATTAAAATTGGTCTGTTCCCTTACTGCAGGAATCTACTAGTTTTTATTATTTTTGTCGATATCATAAAGGAGAATTAGTTATCGTAGAAAAAAGTAGTAGAATCTTGCAGTACGGCAACAGACCAAATATCAGAACAAAAATGAAACTGAATAATTTGTATTCAATCAGTCCAAACATATGTAACATATCAATAGAGAAAATATAAAAAATGTATTAAAATCGACAACATATTTAGAAAAACTGAGAAAGATGAAATAAAAATAAATATGGGTTCTTGCCATAGTCAAGAGAAAGATGTTTTTTTTTTCTATTTAGATCCAAGTAAAACAAGGAACAAATGTTTGAAAAAATAAACTCTGATGACATGAATAAGGAAATATTTGAAATATATACGTACTGCAACAATCTACTAATTTTTAAGGGCTAAACAGAATGTTCGCGTTGAGCGTTTTTTGTTATCGCGTTAACGCACGCAAAAAGTTAAAATATATTTAACTCCGAAGCGTAGCGCACAACTACTTGGAGCGTTTGTGTTATCGTTTCCTTGTGGTTGTTGTATTTTCGATAACACATAACGCAACGGAAGGCTCAACGCGAGCATTCTGCTTAGCCCTATAATACGATAAAAAATGAATTTTAATAACAAATAAAAAAAGGATTTTATCAATGCGTCTTCAGACCTGGCAAATCTACTATAGACCAGATTTCCATCCACACTGCGCCAAATCCTGGAAAAGACCCACGAAAAGCACATCGACACATTCCACATATTCGTTGACTATAAAGCAGCATTCGACAGCCCAATCCACTTAGAGATCTTTAAAGCCATGTCTGCGTTCGACTTCCCTTCAAAATTAATACGGCTATACAGGATAATTTTGCACTATACAAGACGCTACCCGTCCTGGTGTATGGATCTGAAGCATGTGTACTTGCGCAAGCAGGTGAGGCAGATCTTGGAGTGTTTGAGAGAAAGATTCTTCTTCGATCTGCATCGACGGCCAATATCGGCTTTGAATGAGTTACTTACTTAGCTGGCTTATGACAGAAGCTGAGCATAAAAAAGATTTCCAGGCGCGTCGGTCTTGTGCGCATCTCATCCAATTTGAAATACCATGTTCCAAGATGTTGTCTTCAACTTGATCTTTCCATCGGATTCGTGGCATTACCCTTCTGCGTGAACCATCACTTGGCTCGCTTCTCACAAGATGGCCTAGCCAACGTAGTCACTGCAGCTCGATCCGTCTGACTATGTCGATGTCCCAGAATAGATGGTATAGCTCATGGTTTATTCGACGGGGTATTCACCACGCAGATCGGCCCCTAGATCTTTCGAAGAATTTTTTCTATCAAACACTCCAAGAGCAGCCTCATCTGATTGCGCAAGTACCCATGCTTCAGATCCATACAATAGCACAGCCAATAGCAGCGTCTTGTAGAGTGTGGGTTTGGTCTGGCGTGAGATGGCCTTGATTTTGAGTTGATTACTCAAACCATAGTAGCATCTGTTGACCAACATTATTCTATTCCGGATCTCAAAGCTGATGTTATCAGATTTGTTTATGGCTGTACCCATGGTACAATAAAACAAGGTAGGGCAGCTTGAGGTGATAACAAAAAAGCAACAATGCACGTGTGGCCCCTTCTGCCAAAAATAAAATAAATATACGCAACAAGTGTTTGATATTATTCGACATTTTTCAACACAAAACTAAAAACGCGAAAAATGAATGAAAGGTTATGATTTCTTCCCACAATACAGTAGGGAATACCATAAAATGTTTGTTTCATCCATAACAAAGTAATTACATCCAGACGAACGTGTTAAAAACTTTATTTTTATTTCAATTGAACTTGAATATATTTCAATATACTTTGAATTTATTTGACATTGTATTCAATTCATTGTATTCAATGTCAAACTGTCACCTTGTCGGAAGGCTCGTTCGGTATTGAAGGGCTTCGAGAGGTCCTTTCCTACATTAACTGCTGACATTGTACCAGTTAAAGTTATTTTGCATAGCATATTAATTTTGCAGGAATGCCATACGCAGGAATGGTTTTAAACACCTCTGAACGGATAGGGCTGTCGAATGCGGCTTCATAGTCGAAAAATAGGTGGAGTGTGTCGAAAATGGTTGTTGAATTAACCGTTATGCGAAAAAAAAGAAAGAAGGAAGCACAGCAATAAGTGTGAAATATGATTTTTAACATAAATTGAAGGAAACGTTGTAAAAAATATATATAATTTATCTTAACAATATGCATTTACCAGAAGATGTAAGATTTTACCGAAATATTACTACCGATGTTGAATATAAAACAAGTCAATTCTTGCTGGACAAGCTGCATTTTTTCTTGAACGTAAAATGCGGTCCAACTGAAATTAAATTCTACTAAAAATTTAATTTGTTTTTCTTCTTTTTTGCAGACAATTTGTCGCGTTTGTAAAGCTGTTTTTTGTTGCTCTAAGTGCTGTCATAAACATGAGATAAAAAATCACGCAATTGTTGTTCGGGTACCAGCTATGATTAACAATAACAACGAAAACTACGATAAACATGGTGCTGCTATTGTATCCTCGTCCTTGGCTAAATGTGGTGAGGCGGCCGCCAATAAGGCAAGTGCAGTAACAGGAACCGATCAACAACAGCAGCAGCAGGAAAAACCTCCACCCTATGAAGAAATCTATTTGTTTTGTCCGATTTGTGAAAAGCGTCCATTGCCATTGCAAAGTGAAATATATGCGGAAATGTTAATCCATCTGGAAACCCATCATTTGCCATTGCGCTGCGAGAAATGTGCAAAAATGTACTATAACATTGAAGATCTCAAGGAGTTCACCAAATGTATGCGTCCCAATGAATTATGCCATTCGGCGGAATCGACTGCTGCTAATCAATCATGCTACACCGATGAAGCTTCAAAGGTAACCGTTACTAAAGCTGGTCTTCAGTCTACCCAAATATCTCCAATGCGTCGTCATGACTTCAATGACAGTCACATGACACCGATATCGATCATCAATATGCGTTGGAAGGCCAAAAGTAAAGCGCATGAGGAATTTATTAGTGATAGTGTTTCGTCCATTAAGAATATATCATCGATAAGTAATTCCTCAATACGACGTAGTGTTGGTGTTGCTTCGGCAGTAAAGGGTAAAATTATTCGCTCCACATCAACACCTGTCCATCTGGAAATGGTCTTTGCCAAGCCGAAAGAGCAGACATTCAATGCTACAGGTGCGGGACATATGTCGAGCATTTATAATAGTGATTCGGATATAAGCCCCGCATTGCCGCAACCAAGCAGGTAGGTTACATATTTTTGACGCAAGTTATAAAGCCCATAGCAGAGTTAAAAAATTATTCTGTAAAAAATCTACGTCTATAGCTGAGATAATTTTTAAATAAATATTCTTTAGAAAACTCCACGCCTATAGCTGTAAAAATTTTTAAAAAGTATTCTTTAAAAAATCCACATTGTGATAATTTCTAAACAAATATTCAAAAAATCCAAGACTATAGCTGTGATATTTGAAAAAAAAATCCAAATCCATTCAAACTAAAAGTTCATGAATCATTTAAATTCATTACAGTCAAGCTCTTGAACCCCTTAATCGTTATCGTAAAGTTGGCAGTGGACGACCTAGAATGTCTGCTGTAACCCCCCTGCGACAGGTCATGTCGAAAAGTATACAAAAAGCCTTTGCCGAGCATGGCCTACCGGCTTCGACTGCCGTTCGAGGCTCGGCAGCTGCCTTTCAACGTAAGAAAATGTTTGATACCACATCATCGCCAGGATTAGATGGCACTTGCGGAGGTGGTGCTATGATGCCACAATCACCGGCACCACCACCACTTGATTTACGCCTTTCGCCGGCGGTACGACGTAGAAATAGCGAATCAGAAGATTCTATACACTATCAGCATGCTGCTGCCGATGAAGATCGCATGCATCGTAATGATTTACCCAATATGAGACGTAAAATTCTATTGTCAGCACAAAAGCTAACCACCGAATCGATTGTCATCACACGCACCGAACACATGTCTAGCGTTTCTTCGGCCTCCTCGTCGTCGGGCACCAGCTCCAATGGCAGTATAAATTCCATCAAACCTCACACCTCTTCTAGTTCCAGTTCGAATTCATACCATTCGGCTGGATCGAATAGCTCAAGTGGTTCAGTATTCAAATCCTGCCGCAGTGTTGAAATAATAACTGCCACAACCGAACAAATACAAGCAATACAATCGGTGGATGAGGAGAATGTCATTAGCAATCCCCTACCACCAATCACACCGATTACTCGGATTCCCGGTGCCGTCATACACAAGAAACTAATTAAATTTGAAACTCCGAAATTGGAGTCGCGTGAATCCCGTGATTCTCAAAATTCACCATGTGATGTGTTCTTTACGCCCAATGCCACACCCATACGAAAATCTTCTTTAACTCGTGATCGAGATGGCAGCTCTCCGGAAATGTGTAATCGTAAACGTTTAATTCCACAAAATCTTAATGGTCGTTTTTCGCCACCCATTCGTAAACCTACATCCCTTAAAGATTGTGCCCACAGCACGGCATTTAGTCGCATTGAAAATTTAACCGATACCTTCGATGCCAATGATGATGATATTGAGGATGAGGTATTTATTGCCGATGAGCCGGTGGTAAAACAAAAACAAAGTAGCCACCAAATTCCAGATGATATCAAGAATAAACAAAATCAATCGGGTATTTGGTCAATAATGAGTTCGGTTATGCGTTTACCTTCACGCAAAGGCTCCAATCCGTCGAAATGTTCACCAAACAATGAATCCTCAATGCTGGCCACCACCGATGCAAATTCCAATTCAATTATTAAACGATGTGCTTCTATAGCAGGTAAAGGCTTGCATAGGTATTTTATATTCGCATATGAATGTCAACTAATTGTTTTGTGTTGTATTTCAGGTTCCTTGGTCCGCTCTAAGCCATTGGTTGATGAAAATGAATTAAGTTCTTTGAAGCGTAAACGCACCTTTACAACCAGCGAACAATCAACCTCGGCCTATTTGGCACAACTGCATAATTCTGAGGCCACATCGCCAACAGAAAGTTTTAATACTTCTTCGAAACGTTTTCGTATTCAACCTCGCCGTCCCATCGATCGTATGCGTATGAATAGTTAAACATTCGTTTTTTCTCTTTTACAATAATTGTTTTTTTGTTATAATTTTTATAAACTACTTTTTTTTAAATAAACATTTTTATGATTGTGTATTTTAATGAAAAGCAGGTTTTGTTTTAGTGATTACTATTTTAAAAAAATGTTACCCATATAATTTTTGAAAAAAAAAAATATATTCTTTAAAAAATTCACGCCTTTTCCTAGAAGAATTTTTGAAAAAAAATCTTTAAAAAATTCACGCCTTTTCCTAGAATTTTTGAAAACAAGTCTTTAAAAAATCCACAACTATTTCCTTAGAATTTTTGAAAAAATTTTCTTTAAAAAATCCACGCCTATTTCTTTTAGAATTTTTGAAAAAAAATATTCTTTAAAAAATCCACGCCTTTTCTCAGAAATTTTGAAAAAAATATTCTTCAAAATGAATTTTTGAAAAAAAAATATTCTATAAAAAATCCACGTCTATTGCTAGCAGAATTTTTGAAAAAAATATTCTTTAAAAAATCTCTAAAAATTCATGATTAGTTAAAAGATTGAATAAATTAAAATATTCAATAAAACGCAATTTACTAATTTGTTTTGTTTTATTTATTATACAACAAAAAATACAACTATTTGTTCAGATATTTTATAAATAGAATATATTTTTTAATATTTTATAAAAAAAGGACGGAATGTTTTTTACTTAAATTTTAGAAGATTAATAAGTAGGCACATCGATGACAATCTCAAAAAAAATCTTAAAATTCCCATGTTGATAACCATCTCAAGCTGTGCATTGAGGAATTCGAATTTGATGCCAGTGGTCCGGTCATTCCGTAGGCAAGTGGTGAAAACAATTTAAAACTATATGCCGCAATAGATAGAACGATAAAAAGCAGCGCGCCACGTATCTTTTGTGGCAAACGCCTAATAAGATAATTAAACATTACCCCAGTTAGCATTGAATTGAAGACAAGTGCCGGGAAGTAATGATGGAAATACAGTACCCGGCCCATTATCCAAAAGGGATAATAATGGATAGCCCAACCAATGTATAACCAAATTGCCGCCGACATTAGGGTACGCTCCTGCGTGTCATCTTTTTGTTCTGCGATACTTTGTTGCTTCGTTGCACTCTGCAGCAGCAGCAACTTTAGTTTACCCTCCTGACGTCGTTGTTTTATCTTCTTGGTTACGAATACGATTACAAACAAGTTCAAAAACACCAGATTGCTCCACCAAATGATGGGATTGCCCAACAAATATATGCGATAATCACTGCCGGAAAAATATTGTCCCCTGAAATTGATGGGCCATTGCCAGGGTCGACTTGTTGATTCCCCTTCCTTCGGTTTAAGGCCGGCATTACCTTGGAACATTACAGCATGTGATTCTAAGAAATTTGATATAAAACCGGGTGCATACACGCTCACACTTTCCGAAGTCAGTTCGCTATGTTTATTGTCTTCAATATTCCATTTGGCATGCGAATCGCGTATATTCAAATTGCATGTTATTTCCTGCTGTTCAAATCCCCACTTGGGCAATTGTTTTCCCGACGAACTTAAGGCACATCCTTGCAGATAGTGTACCAGTATAAATTGTGTTGTAACGGTATTGACGACCTCATTTGGTTTACCTCCGATAATTATGATTTTCCAAATGTCATTTATGTCGCCCATGCCTTTCTCCCCATAGCCAGTAACCTGCATTTGTGATTTCGTAATGGGTGCAGGTTCAGCATGGGAATGAAGATTTCGTCGGGTCTGTACGTGTTCCAGACGTAACAGATCTCCATTTTTCAGCAAAACCAAATTATCGGTCGACTCCCTGTCGTGGGGCTTAATGAGCCAGGCATTGTTTTCATCTTTGTGAGTATACGATGTGATCTGTTGTTGCTGGGAACCCACTCCTTTGGGATATAAATGTAAATGGGAGTGTAAATAGCCACCTCCAGTTTTGTGGTTCTTAATCGAGACCACACTACCGAACGCCACATCACGTGGCATACTGGCATTGTACAGTGAATTGCCAATAAGACGAGATTGAAATGCCGAACTGTAAAACCCATCACCATTTCCACTGTGGTTTAACAACTGCAAATGTATATAGAAGAATGTTAAGTACAAAGCAATAGGCCATACGATCAGACCCATTGCCCGACACCCCAACTGTTTAAGGGTTTCCCTGATGGGCTTATTTAAATCTCCGAGGATGCACCAAAGTTCCGTAATTGTATGAAGACCAACCAGCAACACAACAAAGAGACCAACAAATTTTACACTAATGGTACAGGCCAACACTGTGCCGGTGAAAAACAAATAACTCCACCACTTAAAGGTGTACGACTGACCGGCAGCGGTAACTTTGGAAATCTTCACCATACCCCAGACGGAGGCCATCATAAAAAACAAAAGAATTGGATCCAATAGAATATATTGGTTCAGGGTCAGCATACCAACATCGAATAAAATGTAAAATGCGGATAATGTTGCCGCTTCGAGGGATCGTGTCAAGTCGTGGACCGTGTCATATGCCATTGGTATAATTAGGGCACCAAGGGTGGTGCAAAAATAACGCATTCCTTCATAGTGGGTGCCATTGTATTTATCACCCGGTTTTTCGAAGGGGAATGTTCCATCGTAGCCCGTTAAGTAGCCTGACAGGGCGATTAGCATTTTTCCCAGCGGTGGATGGACGTCAAAGAAGAAGGTGCGATTTATATACCAACTGCCCATTTTTCCGAAATGAGTCTCATCCCAGCAAACATGATCCGGTTCCGTGACTTTATAATATCTCGTACAACATGTTAGAAGAACCACAATTGCAAACACCAGCCACCAGGAACGATTGTTGGAATTATTTGAAATTTTTGGAACTTGTTCATCATCATCGAATGCACCAGAAGATTTTTCCATTTTCAAATTTCTCACAAATAATACAAATTATTTTTTGGAATACTTAAGTGATATCTCTCTCTTGGTTCAGAGAGATTGGTTATTCGGGATACATATATTGGAAGTCGGTTTAAAATCCAATAAATCGGTTGAATAGCTTCCAAATATGCATGCAGTCAGTCTAGTCTACAGAACAAGTGTGTCAATCGTATTCAAAAAACAGATCGCTCTGTAAATGCAGACGTCAAAAAAGGGAAAGTCAAATGGCACTAATTTTAATATCAAATATGTAAATATGTTTGAAAAACACTTTCGAATAATAACAGAAAAACTCACGAACACCTGATGCAGAGATAGCTTCAAATTCGTTGGTATATTTCGGGATAGGCACAAAAAAGTCCCAGTATAAAATAAAAATAAGAGATTAAGTCAAACAAAAAAATATTGAAAAAAATAAGAAACGCTTAAACTACACAACAACAAAAAATCAACAGGTAAACCTGAATCTCTGAATCTCTTGGGTAGTTTCGGAACGAACTAGTTCATTGGAACTATTCCGAGAAAGGAACGAACGGAACTAGTTCCAGTTCTTTAATTAATATAATTCCTTTCTCTGATCCAGTTCCTTTTTTGAACTATTTGAAGCATGGAAAAACGAAAAAAAATAATAAAAGAGAGATTCAAAAAAACAAAAAGAACAGTGGGAAGCCTCCAAGACTCCAGCCTTCATAAAATTCGCTTGTTAATCGTTGTTCTGCCAAGACTCAAGCGACGTCGTACGCAAACCTTCGCCAACAAATTGTCTGTTCCAGTACTTTTTATACCCTCAACCATAGTATGGAGGGTATATTAATTTTGTCATTCCGTTTGTAACTCATCGAAATATTCATTTCCGACCCTATAAAGTATATATATTCTTGATCAGGGTAAAATTCTAAGACGATCTAGCCATGTCCGTCCGTCTGTTGTAATCACGCTATCTTCTGAAGGAATTTGGATAGGGTGCTGAAATTTTGCATAGGGTTGTCTTTTGTCTGCAGGCAGGTCAAGTTCGAAGATGGGATATATCGGTCCACGTTTAGGCATAGCTCCCATATAAGGGTACCCCCCAATTTTCGGTATTTTGGGGTTCTTGAGCGCGTTTTTCAAGCGAATTTGTAGTAAATGTATCCACAAAAAAAATTTTTAAATATAGGTCCACTTTTTCTTGTAGCCCCCATATAACGGTACCTCCTATTTTTTTCGGTATTTTTTGGGTTTTTATCGTATTTTTCACCGAATTGGCTGTAATTTAGTATTTTGAGTTCTTAGCAGGTACCAAATCTCTCCACAAAAAAATTTAAATATAGATCAATTTTTTCGGATATCCCCCATATAAGGGTACCCCCCAATTTCGGTATTTTGGGGTTCTTGAGCGCGCTCTTCAACCAAATGCGCTGCAATTTTGTGCATTGGGTTCATATTGCGTACCAAATATCTCTACTAAAAATTATAAATATCGGCCCACTTTTTCTGGTAGCCCCCATATAAGGGCATCCCAAATTTTCGGTATTTTGAGGTTCTTACGCGCGATTTTCAACCGAATTCGCTGAAATTTGGTACAGTGGGTTCATATTGGGTACCAAATATCTCTATTTAAAATTATAAATATCGGTCCACTTTTTCATTTCAAATACCTGTCAGTATACCTGTGGTGGAGGGTATCCAAAGTTCGGCCCGGCCGAACTTAACGCTTTTTCACTTGTTTAATAGTAAAGCTAGTAAAAGGGAAACATTTCAAGTCTCAGAGTACAAAATAATTTGAAAAGTTCGGGAACGCAAATCTAGTAAATATGCCAAAATTAGATGCCAATACTTCAAAATCAACATAACAAAAAGTTTACAAAGAGAAAGCCATTTTGTTTTGTGCTCTCTTAAATTTGATTCAATGCTTTACCAGTTCTATGGGTTCAGGAACGGTTTTCGAGTAAAAAGTTGCAAAACTTGTAAAATTAGTAGATTCTTTTAGGTTCTGGAACGGAGCTAAAATAAAAACGACGACTGAAAAAATTGAAAAACATTCCACCTGCTAACGAATGGGAGGAGAAGACAAAATGGCCGATAAAGATGAACTCAAAATGGTATAACCGAAAGTTTACGAATGAGGTGGGATAGAGACTGTTGCGTACCGCCTACTGCGGCTCCTGGTGGGGTTCCAACCAGCTCAGTCGGGGCACCGCTTTAGGGGTGAATTCCCAACCCTACCACCATCAGCCCTAGGGGTCGAACAATCAAGAAGGAAAACGGAAATAGAACAAAAAAACAACAATACAAAAACGACAACACACATACGACCATAACGAGGGAATTTGGTGTCAATTATTCCCGCACTCCGCCCGCCCAACCTTGACCCTTCTCGTCCTCATAAACACTTAATTTTAAAGGGCCCCTGTTTCCACACACACTCACCTTACTGCAACATCGTCCAATCTTCCTCCCTTACAGAAAACAACTAGCAATTCATATTAATCTAAACATTTACACATAAACAATATTTATTAATTTCATTATTTTTTGATTACTTAAACCTAACATAAACACTTAGTCAATATTCTGAATTCCTAACACCTAAAGCTATCGATAAGTCACTGTTTCAGACTACCCACACAATCTATTGAAACGGCTCCTTCTGGCCACTCTATTATATTATTACCTCACCTAAAAGAGCTCTCTTAAGTCGTTATTGGGGAGATTACCATTTGGTCCCCAAAATAGGCAAACGCATGTTTCCAATAAGATATTTGGGGTAACCCTACACTTGTCGCATTTGTTAGGCGTTAAAAATTCTCACAATTTAAAATCTTAGATATTAATCACTAAATACTAACACATAACACACTTAATCTAACACTTAAAATTTAGTAAATATATTTTTGTTTGGTTTTTTTAAATTTTTTGTCATTTGGTGATTTGCTTGTTTTTAATTTGGTCTTTGATTACTAATTCATTTTTCTTTCCACTTTCAGATTTCTCCCAGGCGCTCGGCTCTGGGCATTTAAATTTCGACAAAACTATGGTTACCTGGTTTCCAGATACTTATTTTTCCAGGATTTTTGGACGGACAGACACATCAATTTATTGGCCAACTGCGTCCAAGCTTACGCTGTCGTGCTGTATCTGTTTGGGCTTAAGTGTCTTCCAGCCAACTATTCTACGGCTAAAACCATGCCACATAAATGTTTTGCCGAATAAGCCCCAAAAAAAAATCGGATGACCTCCTCCGTGCAACGACTTGGAGGGGCCAATGCTTGCCTTTTTCGTTGATGAGGATGTTGGCGAGATCTATACAAAACACAAACATTCAAACACATAAAATATTACCGAATTACACTACTTACTTTATTTTGTTCGCTCGCAGGCATAAGGCACTCAACAATAAAAAACAAACACAAGTCTTAATAATTTTGGGGATTTTTTTGTTTATCTTGGGGATTTTTGTTTTCTTTGTTTTGAAAATTTGTTATAAATTATAGTCTCTCGACCAAACACCAAATAAATTTGATCGAATTTTCCCCCCGTTATGCCTTTTATACCCCCGCAGCCAGATGCCATTTTCCCACTTTTCTGGGATTCTCGCGCATTTTCCGACATTTATCATTTTTCCTTTAATCTTACCTCTTGATCCCTACACTCGACAGGGTTGTATTTGCCAGGCCTAAATTTCAGACCAGATGGCAACGCATGAATTTCTCAACCGCTGTACTGAGCTTACTGTATCCGGCTCACTTTTTTCTGGCCGGCAGCAGCAAACACATCATCTCGGGTAATTGCTGCCGGTTGTGTTTTTTTTTTATTTTATTTTTATACAAAAAATTATTTTCACATGCAACAAAACATCATCATGACCAAGGAACCGATGGACATGGTGATGTGCATGATATTTTTTTGTTTGAAATTGCGGTAAGAAGAAGAGAATATTAATGAATGAATGGGCGACCAGCCCTTGGAATCCTGGTGTCCACGAGGAATGGGCATACGCAAATCTACAGGTAAACATTCAATTATTCAACAATTTATCGAAGTATATTCATGATTTTGTTCTTTTCTTGTTTCAGAAAAACCATAAGAAACATTATAGTGCAAAAATTGAATGTGCGTGTGTGGTGCCAAAAGTGGCGTGGGTTCCATCATTTATGGCTGTGTGTGTGTAACATAAAAAGTGGCGTGGGTAATATCACCTGTATATGTGTGTGTGCTACACTGGCCACTCATTCACACATAACCGTTTAGTACATTCATGCCGTCTCATTTGTTTGAATGGATACACACATCCATTTTGGCGGTATTTTTATGGCTTGGCAGAAATTTATGCGGTTTACATTTATGTACACCACAATGTATGTGCTGTCAAAAATGGCGTAACTTCTTCGGAATGTTAAGCATTGGTAAGTAGATCTTTGCTATAAATTTTTACACATTTTTACAACCCTTTTTCTTTATTTTTAGAAAATTGATTTTTATAATTCAGTTAACGTAATGGAACACTTCAGGTAGTTTGGACCTTTGTTTATGGCCCTACAACCAGTGGAAAATTTTGTGCTTGGCGACAAAACATGGTGGATAAGGATTAATACAATTTGTTGCTAAAGTGATGCTTAGAATGCATCATCAGGTAAGAAGTTAGAAAATGTTTGTTGATGTGCGGAATAATTTAAAATTGTTTTCTTTTCTTTCAGGTACATTCCTCTTTGGGTTTGTGTGAAATATGTAGACAATTATGATGGTCATGATACCATAAGAAATGATTTGTTTTTTGTTTTGGTAAGTAAAACATTTTCTTTTAATAAAATTGTCTTTCCTTTTTACTAATTGGGTCGTTTTTTATTGCAGATATTTATTGGTGATATGCTTTGATGTGTACCCCTTCACATTTAAGATGGTTTCGAACAAACTGTCTTTGAACCAATCGGAATCACTGAAATGGTACACAGGAAGATTTTGGCTACCACCTTCGGTAACAGGTGGTTTACTATGCGGTGTGGGACGTGTGAATTTATGGAACGTTTGTGGACGTGATCATTTTTACAACAGGTAAAATATATTTCGTTTGTTTGTTCGTTTCAGACAGACCTATCTTTAATTTTATTAGTGTTTTTTTGTTTGCATGGCTATATAATGTGCGTGTAAAAAATGTGGATATGTTTGTAAAAAATAATGGTCTGATCTACTAGAATTTTAAAAATTGATAATTTATGAGTTTATATGAACTGTGGGAATAAATGCGAGGAAATGGGTTGTAACCCATACCTTTTTTTAATAGACATTTTAATAAATTTATACTCCGCGCACATATTTCTACCTGTATTATTTCAAGATAATTTTCATTGTTGTTTGTACAAAATTTTACTAATGTTCCTTTTGTTTATTTTCAGTTGTTTGGTGATTTGGTGACCGAGGTGAATGATTCACGGAACCAGCAAACAAAAATATATGCATGCAGAGATTCCCAATCTATTCAATTGGAACCATCCTGGATTTTCTTTGATAATTTCATCGGAATACTTTTATCTATTGGATAATGAAATACACGTTTTTGGAGATCACTTATCAAAATTGCAATTTACGGGTGAGTGTTTTTTTTTTTGTTTTTTGTTATCAGTGCATTCCATATTTATAAATTTATAATTGTGTATAAAAAGAAACTGTTTGTAAACAGTGTGACATATAAATTATGACGGTGTTGTTTCCTCTGAAAAAAAAACTCGGAAAAAATTCGCAAAAATGAACAGATTTTTTTTTTGACAATATAAATCACGATAAATAATAACCATTTTGATTTCTTGAAAAGAGACAATGTTCCACATCTGCATAGTTCACGGAAATTACGTGTATTAGGAAAATTGGTGCCTGTTAATAATGTGTGTTATTGGGTTATTTTCACTTGCGAAAAAGATTAAAATTTTATGGAAATAGTTTATTGTGTATTTT
This sequence comes from Musca vetustissima, assembly GCF_032173495.1. NCBI lineage: Eukaryota > Metazoa > Arthropoda > Insecta > Diptera > Muscidae > Musca > Musca vetustissima. The sequence continues at coordinate 18,678 of NW_026881573.1, read as the reverse complement.
GGCGATACAAGTATTGTTTATGATACGCCTGTCATTAGGAATGATGAAAATGAAATGATGAAACATACGGATTTTTACACAATATGTTATTATGACTTTTTGTCGGTTTTTTATTTTATTTTTTTATAACCTCAGGTAGAATTTGTTGAGGATGTGATTTTATATGATAACCAAAAGAAAACATTTTTTTGTGATGTAAAGTGCCCGCAAATATGTTGCCACGTTTATTGCAGTCAATATTTGTTTGCAAATGCCACATGTTTATATGTGTTTATGTGATGTTAGTTCGTTGTGTACGCTGTTATAAAGGTGCCTAGAAGTTGGTTGGTCATGGCTAGGTAGTGTTAATGCTTTGTGAAAATATAGAGATTGTGTCGATTAGGGTATATCGTAATTATTGGTGATTCTTGGTATGTAGGTATTGTAAGTGTAGCAGGCGTTTCAATCAGAATAGGGTCGTTTTCTTTGTGGTGTTAGATTTCATTCGAACTATATTTTGTCCCAACGTGGGGAACTCCCACGCCCTGTAGTCTCAAAAGCCGGGCAATAAAGAAAATATTTCATAGTCTAATGAGATATAAAATCTGTTAATAATTACTGACATAATAATAAAAAAAAATGCAAAAAAGGCAAAAAAAATGGACGTTCACAAACATACATTTTCTTATACCTAATATTGCACTTACATAACTATATCACAGAATTATTAAAATTTATATCATTAGCATGAAAATTTTCTGAGGGTTTGTCGGAAAATAATTGGAAAAAATATTTCTTAGCCAAATATAAAATAAAATCTGTCAATAATTTCCAATATAATATAAATAAATGCAAAAGGGCAAAAAATGGACATACACACATACATTTTTAAACCTAATATTGCACTTAAATAACTATATCACAGAATTATTGCAAGGTTTATATTTTAATATCTTTGGCATGAAAATTTCCCAATGGTTTGCCTTGCACTGTCTCCAGCTCATACATATTGTTCCCTATTGGCCTAACGATTCTACACTTTAAAAACTTTTTGCAAAATTTGGCGTTTATGTTGTTTTTGAAATCAGATAACATGTGATTTCTTCTATACACCTCTTGGCCTGGTAAAAATGTAACTCTACGTGCTCTTTGATTATACCTTTTTGCACTGTTTTCGAAGGCCTGGTGCATATTGTTTTTAATCTTTTCTCGCATAATTTCCAGTTTATCGTTGTTGTGTAGTTGTTTTATTTGGTGATCAGAGAGGGATTTGAGTTTTTTGGCTAATTTATAATCTGTGCCACTTGTGAACATGTTATATCCGAATAAAGCAAAGAAAGGGTTCACGCCAGTCGATGAATGCACTGAGGTTCGAAGGGCTTGTTCAATTTCCGGTAGATATAAATCCCAGTCCCGATGGTCGTTCTCAACATAGGTTCTTATAGCAGCCAATACCGACTGGTTTACTCGTTCAGAAGCGTTAGATTGTGGGGAATAATACGCTGTGGTTAAATGTTGTATTTTGTAATTATCTACCATTTGTTCGAATAATTTGGAAACAAATTGTTTGCCATTATCGCTATGTATGATCTCCGGGACGCCGAAAGTATGAAATACTTGGCTCTCTAAGAAATTCACAACATTTTGTGCGGTCGCTTCCTTCATAGCATGCAAAAAGGTAAATTTTGTAAAATGGTCGACAACTATGAAGATATATGCGTTTCCCATTTTTGATCGGGGATATTTTCCAAGAAAATCCACATATAACTTTTGGAATGGTCTTTCCGTCACAACTTCGCTACCAATGGTAGGGTTTAATCTCTGGTTTGAAGGTTTTGTTTCTTTACATGTGGTACATTTTTGAACATACTGTCTGACTTGTGAAACCATCTTAGGCCAGTAGTAGAACATCCTTAACCGATTCAGGGTTTTATTTATACCATCATGGACCGTATTGTTGTAATGGTGTGCCTTTTCTATTAGTACGTAGGTGAGGTCAAGTGGTATCCACAATTTCCATTCGAATTCTGTTAAATCATTATCAATATGTCTAGTCCGTATGTAGATTTTGTTTCCTTCCACTTTCAAATCCGGGAGTCTTTCCTTGTTGTTCATAATCGTTTCTCGAAGTTCAGTGTATTCTTTATCGTCAAATGCCGTAGTTTCAAAATCCAGTAAGTCGTCATCGTTAATTTCTTCTATTACAATATCCGACTCTATCGGCATTCTAGATAATGTGTCAGCTACAACGTTCTCTGATCCCTTTTTGTGTTCAATAGTAAAATCATATGCTTGTAACTGGAGAGACCACCGCGCCAATCTACCGCTGAGATCCTTAAGGTTCATTAGCCACTTGAGGCTTGCGTGGTCAGTTATAATTGTGAACTTCATTAATTCCACGTAAGGGCGGAAACGTTTTACTGCTAGTACAGCTGCTAAGCACTCTTTTTCGGTCACGGAGTAATTCTTTTGATACGAATTTAATTTTTGAGAATAAAATGCGATGGGATTTTCCCCTCCATCGTCATTTTTTTGGAACAACACGGCTCCTACTCCGTATTCCGAGGCGTCGCATTGAATGAAAAACTCTCGACGGAAGTCGGGGTGTCGAAGGACTGGTGCTGATGTGAGAGCTTGTTTCAGCATCTTAAACGACTCCATAGCTTTTGGTGTAATTGTAAATTTTTGACCCTTTTTCAGGGTATCCGTTAGGGCAGCTGATATGGATGCAAAATCTTTAATAAATCTTCTGTACCATCCAGCTGTTCCAAGAAAACTTCGGACTTCTCTGGGCGACTTTGGTACTGGGATTTGCTGGATGGCACTAACTTTATCCGGATCCGTTTTCAGACTTCCGTTGCCGATTATGAATCCTAAGTATTTGAGTTCGCGGAAGCAGAATAGCGACTTTTTTAAACCTATTGTCAGGTTAGCCTTCTGCAGACACTCTGCTACTTCACTTAACAGGCTTAGGTGGTGTTCAAAATCATCGGCGATAATTAATAGGTCGTCCAAATATATGAAGACGTTTGATTTTAGTCTACCCGGTATCACTTTGTCCATCAATCTGCAGAGTCTCTGAGCCGCATTACATAAGCCAAATGGCATTACCCGAAATTGGTATAGCGGTCGACCTGGAACCGTGAAGGCAGTGTACGGTTTTGCTTCCTCTTCCAGCTCAATTTGCCAGAAGGCATATTTCAGGTCGACGCTACTTATGTAATGGGTCTGGTCTATTCGGCTAAGGATACCGTCTATATTCTGCAGAGGGTATGCGTCTTTTATAGTTAAAGCATTAAGCTTTCTGGCATCCAAACAAAATCTATTTTTATCAGGTTTCCTCACCACTGTCGTTCGATTACTCCATGCTGAGTCACTTTCCTCGATGACATTGAGGGCAAGCATGTTATCGATTTCTTTGTAAACTATCTCTTGGACTGCTGGCGACAGGGGATAGTGCTTATCTTTTACCGGATTAGCTCCCTCTATCAACTTAATTGCATGCTTTTCTAATTTGGTGCAGCCTAAACCCTTTTCTTCAAAAGTGGGGAATTTTTTGACGACCTCATTTAGTTTTATTTGTTGTTCTGCGGTTAATTCATGCATTTTGGGATTTTTATTTGCAGTATTCCCGTGTATTTGTCTTTGCAAAATTAAATCAATTTCTTCCATCGGAAATATTTGTGGAGCTATATTGAAGGCTTTCCAAAAGTCTGCTCCGAGATATAAATCTTGCTCCAAGTCTGGACACAGATATAAATCAATTTTGTTTGTTTTGCCCTCATATTCCAGATCAACCGTTATTTTTCCTAATATCCTGTGCTTCTGCCCAGAAGCAGTACTGACGTTCGACATATATGGACTTATTTCTAGTCCCAATTCTTCTATAATTTCCCGACAGTTTCGTCCTAATATGCTAACTGTAGCCCCTGAATCTAAGAGACCTTTAATTGGTTTCCCTTCAAGATTTATAGTTGCATATGGTCTTGGATCTTTGATACATTGTGATCTGACTATTGCTTCTGATACTGATTTTTTTAACATCTGGTTTTGTTTATGTTTTTGTCTTAATTTTGCAATTTTTTCTTTTTTCTTAATTTGACATTTTGATTTTTCATCTGAATTGTTATGGTTTTCCTGATTTTTGTTTTCAATGTTGTTTTCTTGGAAGATTTTTGATCTTACTTTAGCATAATTTTCTTCCCTAACTTCCACTGGTAGATAGTGTCGCATCTTGGAATAGTCTACCTTATCGTTCGTATCTGTTAATTGGTCTGAGGATTCAGAACTGCGGGTTGTTCGGAGGAACGCTGGTTTCCCGCTGCAACCACGTTCTTCTTCCCGTTTCCCGATCTACAATTTACACATTTAGGGGTAATCGTGTTTTGCCTACCACATTTGAAGCAAAACAGGCTTCTTTGAGCAGAAGTACAATCTCTAAAACCATGACCAGGGGTTTGACAATTCCAACATATTAAAGGCGTGTTTATAGCAGATACATCAACTATTTCATCACATTCTTCAAAAACCTGAATTTTTCCTACTTCTTCCTCTTCCTGAATGGCGTTTACCCTAGGATGTCTGTTAAAGGTTGGAGGTTGTATTGGGGCTGACTCTTTGCGGAAAAAAGTTCGTTCCACTTCTAAACATTCCACTCTTAGTTGCTCAAGAGATGAGACTGGCATGGAGTAGACTATACTTGATAAATTTTTTCTCAAATTTTTCTTGACTAGTGAGATCATCTCAAATTCGGACACCGGTCTCACTAATTTTGACCTCATCAAATTGATGTCATGGAAAAACTCATCTATAGTTTCTCCTGGTAATTGTTTTCGTTCCAGTAGGTCTCTCATCTCTTCAAAACAAGTTCGCCTGGTTTTAAACCTTTCTAGTAACCCATGTTTTAGTGATTCCCAGTCCATTATGTTGTTATTGCGTTGTTGCATCCAGAACCACTCATATGCCGAACCTGATACTAGAATATGAAATTCGTTTAATATCTCATCCCATGGTAGGTTATAGTGTTGCTGGAAATACTCCAGCCGATAAATAAAATCTTCTACGCCAAGACTATTGGGCCTACCTGAAAAGTTTAGTCCAAATCTTTCAACCCTAATTCCTTGACTCGATGAACTTATACAAGATGGTGTAACGGTATTCCTACGATACATTCCAAAATTATGTTCTCTGTTGGGCGGAGGAACCTGAGGTATAAAATTTTCAGACGAGCGTCTAGGAATTTCCCTTGACTGTGTACCAGCGTTAGGATTTTCATTACGTCCATCAATCGACATTCTTGACATGTTTTCATTTAGTTTATCAATTAATTCATACACCTTTTCCATTTCCCGACTCACACTTTCTTGTACCAAGGATTGTAAGTTGTTATTGGCATAGTTAAGACTCTCTTGTACCAAACCTCTAACAATATTTTCAACTTCTATGGGAGAAATAGGCGGATTTTGCGGTAAAACTGGCTGGGGGATATTTTGGCTCATTCTGGCTGCGGCGCTTGTACTAGGATTGTTGTTGGTTATAGAACCGGACAAATCCCGTATTGTTGGGTCAGTATTGTTTTTAGAGTTTTGCATATTTATATCTGTTGGTTTTTTAGTTAATTTTGGCATTGGTGACGAAATGGAAGATCGACTAGTATCAAAAGTCAACGACCTATTTCTTTTGCTTCTTCTTTTGCTATTGGCTAATTTCTCGCTCATTAGGAATGTATGGCGATTAGCACAAATTTAAAGTTTCGCGCGGTTATTGGTTTGAATTTTATCTTAAGTCAACACTGAATTAAATTCTAAATTCTAAAAATTTGGTTAGATAAAAAAGATTATAATTTTCAAAATTGGGTTAACAAAAATTAAAGTTACTATTAATAAAAACAAATATATTTACTTTTTTACAACACAGATACACATATGGGAGGTAATGGGACGTTATTTCAGTTGTATGCAAGATAAAGTGTGTGGTATTTTTTTTTTATTTATTATTAATTATTTTTCTAAGTGTCCTAAAAATAGGTCGTTATGGCGTACTGAAGACTGGACTAATCATTACATTGAAAAATACACAGCAACATTAAAGGACATACACCACGGCAGTTTTCTTCAATGAAGAAGAAAAAAGATCTCGTGTTAAGAGAAATTGCACAATACAGTCAATGACAACCATGGTCAAAGCAGATATTGCACTTCCCCATATGCCATCCTTAGTCTATTGTATCTACTCTAATTAAAAGGACAGTAAACAAAAAAAAAAAAAAAAACACAGGTCATGAACACAATACATTCATTGTTACAATTAACGAACAAGAGCTATTGCACTAGACCCTAACTTATGGAATATTATATCCTAATTTTCTAATTACTTAAACTAGATATTGCACAATTGACACAGATTGAAGAACAATATGTGGATGCAAGATCTGTTAGCATTCAGAAAATGCGATATAATATTTTAAACTATTTCACCCTATGGTCTATTATTCTGTGCGTAGGTATTATTGCACAACATATATTATTTATTTGTCCTTGTCGTATTAATGTTTTTGGCGCCTTTGTTTTGCGCATAAGTAGTGACAGGTGTTATTGCACTTAAAAATTATAGGACGACAGGACTATAGTTTTGGTTTGGGCGCCATATTGTTGCGTACCGCCTACTGCGGCTCCTGGTGGGGTTCCAACCAGCTCAGTCGGGGCACCGCTTTAGGGGTGAATTCCCAACCCTACCACCATCAGCCCTAGGGGTCGAACAATCAAGAAGGAAAACGGAAATAGAACAACAAACAACAATACAAAATGACAACACACATACGACCATAACGAGGGAATTTGGTGTCAATTATTCCCGCACTTCGCCCGCCCAACCTTGACCCTTTTCGTCCTCATAAACACTTAATTTTAAAGGGCCCCTGCTTCCACACACACTCACCTTACTGCAACATCATCCAATCTTCCTCCCTCACAGAAAACAACTAGCAATTCATATTAATCTAAACATTCACACATAAACAATATTTATTAATTTCATTATTTCTTGATTACTTAAACCTAACATAAACACTTAGTCAATATTCTGAATTCCTAACACCTAAAACCATCGATAAGTCACTGTTTCAGACTACCCACACAATCTATTGAAACGGCTCCTTCTGGCCACTCTATTATACTATTACCTCACCTAAAAGAGCTCTCTTAAGTCGTTATTGGGGAGATTACCATTTGGTCCCCAAAATAGGCAAATGCAAGTTTCCAATAAGATATTTGGGGTAACCCTACACTTGTCGCATTTGTTAGGCGTTAAAAATTCTCACAATTCAAAATCTTAGATATTAATCACTAAATACTAACACATAACACACTTAATCTACCACTTAAAATTTAGTAAATATATTTTTGTTTGGTTTTTTTTTTTTAAATTTTCTGTCATTTGGTGATTTGCTTGTTTTTAATTTGGTCTTTGATTACTAATTCATTTTTTGTTTTACTTTCAGATCCCTCAGGCTATTGGCATTTAAATTTCGACAAAACAATGGTTACCTGGTTTCCAGATACTTATTTTTCCAGGATTTTTTGGACGGACAGACACATCAATTTATTGGCCAACTGCGTTCAAGCTTGTGCTGGCGTGCTGTCTTCACTTTGGGCTTAACCGTCTTCCAGCCAATTATTCTACGGCTAAAACCGTGAGCCACATAAATATTTTTTGCCGAATAAGCCCCAAAAAAAATTCGGATGACCTCCTCCGTGCAACGACTTGGAGGGGCCAATGCTTGCCTTTTTAGTTGATGAGGATGTTGGCGAGATCTATACAAAACACCAACATTAAAACACATAAAATATTACCGAATTACACTACTTACTTTATTTTGTTCGCTCGCAGGCATAAGGCACTCAACAATAAAAAACAAACACAAGTCTTAATAAATTTTGGGGATTTTTTGTTTATCTTGGGGATTTTTGTTTTTTTTTTTTGTTTTGAAAATTTGTTATAAATTATAGTCTCTCGACCAAACACCAAATAAATTTGATCGAATTTTCCCCCCGTTATGCCTTTTATACCCCCGCAGCCAGATGCCATTTTCCCACTTTTCTGAGATTCTCGCGCATTTTCCGACATTTATCATTTTTCCTTTATCTTACCTCTTGATCCCTACACTCGACAGGGTTGTATTTGCCAGGCCTAAATTTCAGTCTTCTTCGGAATACGGAATGCCTCCGCAGTCCCCTCAACAGCAACCCCATCTGCAACAGTTATCGCTAGCATCGTTTCTGCAATTTAATTGGAGCAGACTCCGAGCAAACCAAGCGGCGATGCAGAAAAACAAGCTCCATAAAAATTGTGGTTGCAACGTTCTATGGAAGCAATAATCGTCTAGTGCTAGGAGATGACTAGAGGAGAGCAGTGCTTGCAGAGCAAATTGACAGTCCCATGTTTTATACGGTGAATGGAGATGATCCAACATAATAATAGGAGAGTGTAATCGTACCACCCGGTGTGATAAATGACGTTATCAACGCTGCAGTTTCCTTAATCAACTAGCCAGGTTTGAGGGAGTTCGTCAACCAAGTTTCAGAGGTAGATCTCGGTCAGAGAACTACTGATGGAAATTAGCAAATTAGTCGCGTGGCATAAGGGGAATACATGATTTGAACATCTGAAGTCTTACAACATTAAAATCGTTAAGTCAGTTTCGAACCCTGTGCCATGATGCAATAATAAAGTGATGTATCAAACCAAAACCTTTGTTTTTGTTTCGATTATATGTCAAATTTTTCCTTATAATATTTCACATGGTTGGCAGCACTGCACATCGAATTCAAGTAGAAATTACGCACTTTGACAGTTAATCGAGACATCAGCTGTTCTTAATGTACTACCTATTTATTGTACCATGCCCTGTGCCTTTTACTCCTCCCTAGTATTAGAGACAACTATTTAGTTGCTTATCATCACACATATAAGTTGAGGATTAAACCAGAACAAGACATGCCATGATGGTAGTTCTTAACCTGTAGGATGGTGTGATATTTCCAGAGCCGTTTATTCTTTAACTTTCTGGTATTTCACGCTCACCAGACGGCATTGAAATCGTAACATATGCAGATAATTGTCAGATCATGACGCAGGGTTGAACACCTATCTCGTCGATTTGGAAGCTTTCATACAATTCCGATTACAAACTACCCCAAGATTCTCAGTCATTTTCCTTAAATCGTGCGAACAAACCACAGCTGTCTGCTAATACGGAATGCTTGTTGACTTATTATGAAGCTATAGGTCGGTCATTGGTCATCTATACGGTCCAACTTAAAAAAAAAATAAGAGAGATTCAATACAAGAGTGTGTCTGCAAATATGGCCGTGTATGCTCATTTATAGGATTGACACTAAATATCGATTTTCTCTATGTTTGCCTTACTGAACTCTCTTCTCTTACAAGGATTTTTATATTTCGCACTTTAATCCTTTATCTTCGTTGTTAAACAAGTACGGGAAAATAGTAAACGAACTAGCTACGGAATCATACCAAAGAAAGCTTTCAAAATAGTTCGTGTAAACAGTGTGTGATATTTGTGGTAATGCCGTTTGTCAGTGATGATGAATTACCAACCAAAGAATGACTTGTGGTAATGCCGCTTCAATGTGAATGGAATGTTGGTAATGCAGAAAATGGTATTATCGACCTTTTTATAACCGCAAATTTTGAATGATAGTTTCCCCCCAAATATTGATTGATAGTATTGCTTATCATATATCGATCTGTCATCAGACATTAATGAAAATGTTTGAGGTAATTTGTCGGCAACCATCCAATAGATATAGAGAAGTTTAACTGTATTTTTATAACCTCAAAAATGTCTTTATGAATTAAATTAAAATCATAGTTTTAAAAGTCCACTACAATACCTAATATTGAGTCTGAAAATATTTTTTGAAAAAAAAAAATTTAATCTAAAACGGTATTTACATTATAACTTTTACCGGTTTAACCTACTCTATTAGAATTTATTTGACATGTATACAATGAAAATGACAATTGAAACCCACTGGGTTAATGAAGTCCGGTACAATGTAAACGTACTATAAGTCTTTGTTGGTTTAAAAAATATTAAATCCTTGAAAAAATATTCTTCCAATAAATAAAAAATACAATTTTTTTGGGATTTTTATTTTATTTATGTAAATTTTTTATTAAATTAACAATAACAATTAATAATGTTTATTTTATTTTTGTTGGTTTGTTTTTTTTATGCTTGCATTATATATATTCACGTACGTTCTTCTTTTTCATTTGTTTCTTTTTGTTTGTTTTATAAACTAAGACTTGTTTTGTTCAATAATAATAATAGAGTAATAAAAAAATTGTTGTTTCTTTTACTTGTTGTTGTTGTCATTAATAATATATATAATGTATGTATATATGTTCGGTATTAATCATTATTAATAATAAATATTACTTGGCCAAATGTTGCACAAAAAATGTAAGTCTGTTCATTGTTGTTATTAATTTAGTGTTTTTGTTGTTTTTGATTTTAATTAATTTATTTGTTTCTTGCCTTTTACACATTAATATTAATAAGGAAGGAAAGAAAAGAAAAACAATTAAAATTTAAAGAAAAGAAGAAGCAGAAACAAAAAACAATAACTGGTATTATTTTTTAGACTTAAACAACAGTTTGTCTTTGAATAAATAATAATTTTGTCCAAATTTTTTTTAAAATAAATAAATTAATACAAATTAAAATGTTTACGTTTTTTAGTCAAATGAAATAAAACGAAAATAAGAAGAAGAAGAAGAAAAATTGATCATAAATAAATAAAAATATGGTTCAAAAATTGAATCATCGTCGTTATCAACGTGCGTTTTGTTGTTGTTTGCTTTGTTTTTTTTTTAATAAGAAAATGAAGAAAAGTTGTTTGTTTTGTAAATTGAAGCTTTCTACATTGTTTTCTGTTTTCTACAAAAGAAAAACAAATTTTCAAAATTATGTATAATATTGTTTTTGTTGCTATTGCTACTATGTTTCGGTATTTGTTGTTGTTTGTGTATTGCTTTAGAGGGGGTTTGGGTAAGGGTTTGTTCTACTAAAAATTACTGCGGTTTATTTATGGAGTTTTATTTTCTTTTGTTTTATGTTTCGGTATATTTTTCAATGATGATTTTTGTTGTTGTTGCTGTTTTTTGTTCTAATATATATATCATAAATTAAATAAATATTTTTTTTATTGATTCATATGGTTTTTGTTTTTGCGTTTAATTGCTGTTGTTGCTGTTTGTGTGCTGCTCTCTGAATACATTTTGATTAATTTTTGGTTTTTTAACCGTTTACAGTTGTTGTTGTTGCTGTTGTTGAGTTTTGTTCTGGTGATGCCGACGTTGCCAGCGCCTCTTCTACTGCCTGCCCCCTAAATGGGCCTTGTGAAATTGGCTGGGAAGAGACCCTTCTCGTTTGTACCTTCCTTCTCACCCATCAGCCATCCTTCCTCCTGTAAATTTGAAATAAAAAACTACATTAGATATGGCATTAATGATACCGGAGATCAGTTGACATTCAATAGGAAGAACAAGGAGGATTCATGCGTTTGTTTTTTTTGCTGTTTTTGCTTCAGGCAGGATCGGCGTACACACACACATTTTTGGTAAGCTGTTTTTGCAGACAAAACATTGGTTTAACAAATTAAAGCACATAAAAAACAAATTGGTTCATTTGGTTTTGGAAAAAGGTTCTACTTCTGTTGGGCCTATGTTGGGACCATGATAAAAAAATTTTAAAAAAGATCCACACCTATGTTGGGACCCTGATAAAAATAATTTTAAAAAAGATCCACACCTATGTTGTGACCCTGATAAAATAATTTTGAAAAATATCCACACCTATGTTGGGACCCTGATAAAATAATTTTAAAAAAGATCCACACCTATGTTGGGACCCTGATAAATAATTTTAAAAAAGATCCACACCTATGTTGGGACCCTGATAAAATAATTTTAAAAAAGATCCACACCTATGTTGGGACCCTGATAAAATAATAAAAAATCACTCCTATAAATAGACCCCCAAAAATAGTTTTAAAAAATCCACGCCTATAAATAGAGCTCTAAAAATAGTTTTAAAAATCCACGCCTATAAATAGACCTCTGAAAACGGTTTTAAAAATCCTCGCCCATTAATAGACCCCTGAAAATATTTTCAAAAATCCACGACTATAAATACCTCTTTAAAAATATTTGTAAATAGCCCACGTCTATAAATAGACCCCAAAAATAATTTTTAAAAATCCACGCCTATAAATAGACCCCTAAAAATATGATGGGAATGCGAAAAAAATAATTTTAAACATTCCACGCCTATTTTGAGACTATTTCAAAATAATTTTTAAAATTCCACACCTATTTTGGGACCATTAGATCTGGTCCTCACTTCGGCTGGGTACTTCAAAATATTCGATAATGAATCCGCACTTCTGTGAATTCTTATACATATTCCTTAAATTGCTTCGGGATGTTCTCAATTGGATTTTCCTGTAAATTCTAATTTGGTTTCGGCTTAGAGCTGGGCTTCAGGTCAGAAGTCGGCTTAGCACCTTTGTCAGAGACAGTGGGCTTCGCCGATTATACCACTTTTGAGCGAGTAAGAGGATTCTGGAGGGAGATCCTGTCCATCTCGAGTTCACGAAGGAGAGCGTGCGGATAGATTCTTTCGAACTTCTTTACGTATCTCATCTTACCCTTGATGAGGTGTACCTCCCCCTCCGAGATAAAATTCGCGTCTCGCCCCACGAATTTGCGGAGATACGAAACAGCACGTTTGTAATGCTTCGCATCAGCTACTTCTCAGGCCTTCCCAATCAACAGATTCCCCATATCAACAGATTGTCCATCACCTTCGTTGCAGATTGCCTCTGAAGTTTGCGGCGGGTGCCGACACAAGACCCGTTGTAGTCAGACTGGAAGTCGGTCGGTCAACAAGGTCTGCGCTTCCTTCGTTACTACTACAGCAATCCCCCTGTGTAGACTTGGCTGGGATCACCATGGTGTCCAGCTCAGCATCAGTTAGGGTGAGATTCAGTAGCATCAGTTAGGGTGAGATTCGGAAGCGTATCCCCACATTGCTCTTCCCGTACCAGTCTGTCTAACTGGTTGAAGAGTTCCTTACTTTGCCGCTCTAGACTATAACGGATAGCACGTAGAGTCCCGTGTAAGTCGTCCCCTCCCAGAACTACAGTCCTGTCAGCCAGAGACTGATTTTCATCAGTCTTGACATGCTCATTTGCCAAAGGAATAGCCGGTTCGTCAACGTTTTGGTATTGAATTGTTGCACTTGTAACAGATACAGCTGCAGGTGCCAAGGCATCCACACCTAGAACAGCCGGATCTTTATTATTTTTACTTCTTTTACCCATCGCAGTTGATTTATTTAAGGGCACTACCCCGATCCATTTTGGTCCACGGGGGATCCGAAGATCCCCAAGGTTTCCACGAAGTGCAGAGAAAAGCCGATCTAAGAGAAAAGCCGATCCCATCCGCCAACCGGAAAGACGCGCCTAGTAGGAGATTGGCAACTCCCCTATTTTGGCAACTCTACAATTTTGTTAGACCTTTAAAGCATATTTTTTTAAAACTTCTGTTATGCCTTTAAAAATATATTTTGTTTTAATCTACCCTTCTGTTGGACTTTAAAAATAATTATTTAAAAGTTCAGACTTTTCGTAAAAATATCTGTTCAGATAGTCGTTCAAATATATTCTTAAAAAAAAAGACACGACTTTTTAATCCTCCAAAAATATTCTTTACAAAATCTCCACTTCTCTGTGTCTTCCAAAAAATATTATTTAAATAATTCAAATCGAAATGTTTCCCAACTTCATAAACCAACTGCAGAGACAAAAAATGAAGGCAATTTATTAAACAAAAATAAATATTTATATAGCTTACCTGATCTTCAGGATCATCGTATTCAATAACACGAATAATATCGCCAACCTCGAAACTCAATTCATCAACATCTTCCTTGACATAACCATAAGTGGCCTTTACACGATAAAGAACACCTGGTGGCAAGTCGGTAGTAGTGGCATCTAAAAAAATTGGCAAATTGGCGGGGATGAAAAAAAAAACAAAAATTAAACATCAATTTTAAGAACATCAACAACAACAACTATTATAAATAAACAAGACTAAGATCTAAACAAAAAAGGCATTGTTATATTTATTTTTTTATTCTAAAAAATCTCTTTTGCAGGCACATTTAAAAGCGCATTTCATCGGTGTTAATAGTTGTTTCGTCCAAGAGGGAAATCGAACGAAACAAAAAATAGTACAGAGTAGTAAGTAGAAGGTACAGGGTGCAAATTGTACAATATACATCAAAAAAGGCAGGCGGCGGTGAGGCAGCATGTCAGTCCATTTTCGTTTTTTCCCTTTTTTAAATGCCATTATACAATTTTTTGGTAGGTGGGGTTAATCAGTTCTTTTTTTTTGTAAAAAAAGGTTTAGTATTTCAATCATTGAACAAACAAAAATAACATGCCACATATTAGCATGCTATGTATTGCAAACTGTGGGTTGCTTCTTAGTTGGTTAGATTTTTGATTTTGAATTAGAAAATCATTTTAGTAATTCTCTTGTTTTGATAAAGTGGTGAATGTATTTTTTTTATGAATTTTAATATACTAAAAATGAGGATGATGCATATATTTTGTTTTACCTTAGTAGTATTAAAATATTATGCGAGATTTATAGTTGATGTATTTTTTAAAAAAATATATATTGGTTATAGGATCAGTCCAAAAATCCCACAATTAAAAAAAAAAATTCCAGATATTTGAAAACATGGTTAAAATCCAAGGTTTTGTTTCACACGCATTTTGTACACTAAAGAAATATTCTTGACGCAAGCCTCGTCCTGTAAACATACTCCTAAATCATCCATAATTCGGATATCCCACGAAAACAGCCCAAGATTCTAGAAGAAGTTCTTATAGATCTTCATAAAATAAATTCATACATCTATTACAAAAATATTCTTAAAAAAGTTACTGCTAGTGCTCTAGAAAATATTTTTTGAAAGTCTAAAGTTCTGAGGTCATTCAGAAAATATTTTTAACCAGTGAGCGGAGCAGTATAGTCGGACGGGGCCGACCATACAATACCCTACACAACTACCACGAAAATCTAACTTTCTGCGGATGATTATTTCGAGCCTGGCAAAATTTCGTTATATTTACACCCTCTTGACCGATCAATCAATAGCACCTTTTCCTTACACTGACATATTTCCCGAATATTCCCAATATTCCTTTCAGCCCTTCTAATTACTTGTCCAGAACGGACACACACATCTAGATCGGCTCAGCAAGCCTAGATATGGCGATCGGTGGGTCTAGGACCAATATTTCGCGGTGTTACAAAATCTTAGGCCTCACAAAGCTTAAACCTAGGTTTCAAAAAATATTTTTTTTTATAAATCTAAGCTCCTGTTAGACCTTCAAAAAATATTTTTGTTAATCTAAGTTTCTGTTAGACCTTCAAAAACTATTCAAGAGCTTCAAAATCTAGGCTCCAAAAAATATTTTTTTAAAAATCTACGCCCTTAAAATTTTTTTTTTTAAAATCTACGCCCTTAAAAATATTTTTTTAAAAATCTACGCTTCAAAAAATATTTTTTAAGATTCTTAGCTTCTGTTAGACCCACAAAAATATATTATTTAAATCTACGCTTCTATTAGACCTTCAAACATTTTTTTAATCGACTCTGTTATTTATTTTAATCTACTAATATAATTTCATTTTTTCTAAAAATATATATTTTTAATTTACTAATTTAATTTAATTTACTCGGTTAGATACTCAAACAATTTACATTTTTTTAAATCTAAAGTTCAGTTCGACCTTCAAAAATAGATTTTTTAAACCTAAGCATCTAAAGACTTATACAATGTTTTTTATAAAAATGTTCATATCTGTTAGACCCTAGAATATATTTTGGAAAATTTGAACCCCTGTTAGATCTTTTAATAAAAATATTTTAATTTGAACATGAAAAATACTCTTTAAAATACAAGAGCTTCAAAACAATTACTCTTTCCAAATCTACGCTTCGTTTGGACTTTCAACAAATATTTGTTGAACTTCTAAAACCAAAACAAAATTTCCTGTCCCTCATCCTAAAAATATGCCTCAGTTTTTTCTATCAATACCTCATGACACTCAATAGCTCAGTTTATATGTATAAGGTATTGATATTTTAAATTTAATAACATAATTTTTTAATTTATTTTTTCTTATAGATTTTTGTCCATGCATAAATATTGTTGCTGTATCCTGTAAATAATTATGTATGTTTGTATTTTGTATTGAAATATTTACATGTATATTCTTTATGTTGTTTTTTTTTTTGTACCAAATTATCTTACTTGTGATTTATGTGTTGTTATAACCACAACAACAACATTCCATTCCATGTAATGAGTCCAGTGCTGATTCATAAATAGGGTGCACCGGGAGTTTGAAGGAGCAATATCATACCAATAAACAATATTTTGTACATACAAAAACAAAAAATTTTGAAACAAACATTTACCACAACCAATTATTTTAAGGAAAATAAAGAGAACACATACTGTACACTAATATAAAACACATGTGTGGGTATGTATTGAAGAATGCATAGAAGAGAAGCTGATGGTGTGCAACATAGAAGAATACAATCTCTCAAGAAGATGAGCTCTTCATTGGAACAGCAGCGGTCGTTTCATAGGAAAGAACAAGAGCTACGCTTCTATGGGATAGAAGAGAAGTTATTCTTCTATAGTATAGAACAAAAATTGCACTACTGTATGATAAAAGTGGACAGGATCTCCTAGAAGAAGACGAGCTCTTCTATATTATAGAAGAGGACGAGCTCTTCAATATGATAGAAGAGGGCGAGGTCTTCAATAAAAAATGCCAAGAGCTATACTTCTATGGGATAGAAGAAGAATTATTCTTCATTAGTATGGAACAAGATTCACACGTCTATAGGCTAAAAAAGGATGCTCTATAGAATAGAACAGGAGATGCACTTACATAAATATAGAAAAGTATCTCTTAAAGTTCCCCGATCCATTCTTTGATAGAGGAAATATATGTTCTCTTCCAGATTTCATTCAACATACACACCACACATGTATTTATACATAATTTAAATTTTGAATATACATACATACAAATAAATGAAACAAAAGAAAGAAATATTTATAGGATATTACAGGCCAGGACAATATATAATAGAGAGTGAGAAATGAGAAAAAAAAACACAATCACAATACCCCAGAGAGATACATTATTTAGGCATATCACACAGCCACAGGCTAAATATTTGTGAAACCCAGATTTGTATTTCAATAGTTTTCCATATATATAGAGAAACAGACAACAGGCAGAGAGATACAAAACGTACAGAGAGAGATTGACAGACAGACACAACCATCATCAGAGTAAAACGGACGAAGAAGAACGTTAGGTACTCACCCTTGGGTATTTCGTAGATTTGCTCATCTTCATCATCTTCAAAGGGATTTTTACTCTGTTCAACTAAATTGCTACTTCTATTTCTATTCAGATCATTGTCATGATTCAAATGATTATTACCTCCTGATTGTTTTTCATCACTGGCTGCTGCTGCTGCGGCGGCGGCTGCATTGGAATTAGGCATATTATTGGCATTGGCATTATTGGATTTGGTTCCTCTGGCTGGCAGGGAAGTTGTTAAATCACTATCGTTAGCATTACCATTTGTGGTAGTGGCAGCAACTGCCTCCTCATGCTCATCAACATTGTTATTGCCATTTTCATTACCATTGAGCTGTTGCTGTTGTCCATCGGTGGTGGTTTTCGTAATTTTCTCCTCAGTTGTAACTGTCTTGGTTATCGTTGTGCTAGTTGCATTATTCATATCCTTATCCAAATCTTTGGTGCTGCTTTCCATATTGTTGGCACTAGTGGCTGCTACGGGTTTTTCTTCACTAGTCGATGTTGATCTTCTGGCCACCAGTTCAGGCATTGCATTGCCATTGGCATTACTCACTGAATGTTGTGGGGTATTGGTATTCGAATCCACGGCGGTGGCATCACTTACCAAATTGCCAATACTCGTTGTTCTTTGCTCGGCACTTGGACCACTGGGTGAGCTAGGTGGCATTGCGGCGGCTGCTGCAGCTGCGGCGGCGGCTGATGTTTCTGGTGTTGGAGAAACATTATCAGGTCTGGTGGGTTCTTGTGTAGAAGAAGTACTTGGTGATGGTGCTATTTTTTGATTTGTTTTGTGTGTTTTTTTTGTATTTTATTTTGATTTGTTGTTGGAAATATTGTATATATATTTTTTGTTCATATAATATTTATGGTGTTTGGGATTTGATTTTCAATTTGAAATGATGCATTTGAATAGAATTGTGCACAAAAACATGTGTTTTGTTTTTGATTTGTGTGTTATTTTTCAAGTGATATTAGAAAAATTAAAATTAAATACATTCCAATAATAAAAAAACGAAAACAAAATAAATGCAACACAAATTTACATAAAAAACGAAATTAAAAAAAGTAACGAAATTATAAAATTAAACATCATAATTATTATTATTTTGTTTGTTATGATTATTATTATCATCATCATCATCATTAACACAACCATCAAGTCAAGTAATATTGCAG
>NW_026881572.1:0-34880 GCF_032173495.1 Musca vetustissima | reverse complement strand
CTAGAGAGGAACATGGTACTATCTCGATTCCTTTTCCCTGTTACAAACATATGCACAAAGACATAATACCCTGTACCACAGTGTGGTCAAGGGTATAAAAATGAGTTAAAAATGCCAAGCCTATTCTACTACTTAACCAGTGAGCGGAGCAGTATAGTCGGACGTGGCCGACCATACGATACCCTACACAACTACCTCAACCTTACACTGCAATATTTTCCGAATATTACTAATATTCAGTACAGCCATTCTAATTACTTGTCCAGATTCCCTTCATGGTGGGTTGAGTTGTGATGTTCGGCTTATATTTGACTTGAAAATTATAGGCGTTGTCCTTGACCATAATTGGAACTTCATGGAAAATTCCAAAGCGATCAGCGCTATATTTCCGCCCTCCAATGTGGCAATGGGTTACTAAATAATATCTGAATACGTAAGCACCTGTAAATGTTTAAGTGTAACTCCCACATCCGAATAGATACATCAATATATTTGGTATCAATTTAAAGGTCAACCACTTCTCTTGGATATAATATCAACTAATGGGGTCTATATCCTTCAGGAATAAATATATAAGCCATAGAATTCAAATTTTGTAATTTTTCACACAAAAGTCAGAGTCAAAGCAGCAAAAGTCAAAACAGACATGCTTATTCTTTGGCCCGATCCCTTTCTCCCTGTAAAATTTCACGATGTTCGAGCCATAATTGCGTCCTCTGGAGAGACCAGAAAAACGGGCAAATATTAGGTATTTGGTCCATTTGATCCCCTAAATATTAACCGATCTTTACCAAAAAGCAATAGGGGTCTTCATTGGCCAGAACCCATCCTACATGCAAAATTTCGTGAAGATTGGTCCATAACTGTAGTGTGTATCGTGTTTACAAATTATAATGGCCAGACGGATGGACACACATGTCTAGATCGACTCAGCTAGTCGAGATGTGATGATCGGTATACTTAAAAGTGGGTCTAGGACCAATATTTCGCGGCGTTACAAACTCTTGGGGTGCACATAGCTATAATACCCTGACAACATAGTTGTGTAGGGCATAATGATATAAAAATTCCAAGCCTATTCTACTACTTTAAAAAAATGTTTTTTCCAAGCTCATTAGCCCACACCCCTCCTCTGGACAAACTTATTTTCACACATTTCATGTATGCATAATTGCTTTAGTCTGCATAAGTTTATTTGTATATATTTGCAATATATTTTTACAGCAACAACAACAGTAATAATAATATTCACTTATTTGTAAAAAGCTTATTTTCAACGAAGCAAGGCCGAAAAAAATCCTGGATGTGCCAATAAAAAGACAGACAGGCTACACCGGCAAATATACATAAATTTTATTTTATTCGAACAAGCCTACATATGTACATACATAGGTATGTATGTATGTTGTAAATATGAATAAAGACGAGTTTTTTATTGTAGCAACAAAAAGCATAATATTTTGCACTCTGAAACACATACACACACACTCACACACATAGGTAGATTTGCGCCCCAAAAAAGTAATGCAAATGGACGTTATGGTTGTTTCCTCTTGATTTTAACATCTATGGGTAGATTTTTCTTTTTTGCAGATATTACTTTATACATACACATATACATGTATGGGTATACGATTTTTTTTAATTTCTTCCAAAGGCTCTCTGGAAAGTCAAAAGGTGTTGAAGAATGAAAGTATGAGTAAATCATTTCCATGGCATGTCATGGATAATGGCTTATTTTTCTGAAAGGGCCAGGATATAAAGAGAATGAATTTATTGCTCGGGTAGTGGTTGTGTGAGAGTGTATGTATGTCAGTATGTTGTTTGTATTTTCTACATGTGTAGATCATATGTTCATATTGTCAGTTTCTTCCTCGATGGATTCATCGCCCCTTAGAAGGATATTACAAGTAATCGATAATAATATTTTTGATCCTGATGTAACTACTTGATAAAAAAATTATTTAAAAAATCCACGCCTAGATCTAGAAGACCCTAAAAAAATTATTAAAAAAATCCACGCCTAATATAGCTTTCGAAAAAAATTATTAAAAAAATCCACGACTTATATGGGTCCCTAAAAATTATTTAAAAAATCCACGCCTTATATGGGTCCCTGAAAAAAATTATTTAAAAAATCCACGCCTAATATAGTCCCTGAAAAAAATTATTTAAAAAATCCACGCCTAATATAGTCCCTGAAAAAAATTATTTAAAAAATCCACGCCTAATATAGTCCCTGAAAAAAATTATTTAAAAAATCCACGCCTAATATAGTCCCTGAAAAAAATTATTTAAAAAATCCACGCCTAATATAGTCCCTGAAAAAAATTATTTAAAAAATCCACGCCTAATATAGTCCCTGAAAAAAATTATTTAAAAAATCCACGCCTAATATAGTCCCTGAAAAAAATTATTTAAAAAATCCACGCCTAATATAGTCCCTGAAAAAAATTATTTAAAAAATCCACGCCTAATAGTAGGCCATGGGAGGCCTTATTTAGGCCTCCTAAAAGCCCCTAAAAATTATTTAAAAAATACACGCCTAATATAGTCCCTGAAAATTTTTTTTTTTAAAATCCACGCCTAATATAGCCCCTAAAAATTATTTAAAAAAACCACGCCTAATATAGTCCCTGAAAAAAATAATTTAAAAAATCCACGCCTAATATAGTCCCTGAAAAAAATTATTTAAAAAATCCACGCCTAATATAGCCCCTAAAAATTATTTAAAAAATCCACGCCTAATATAGCCCCTAAAAATTATTTAAAAAATCCACGCCTAATATAGCACCTAAAAATTATTTAAAAAATCCACGCCTAATATAGTCTCTGAAAAAAATTATTTAAAAATCCACACCTATTATTACTTACTTAACTGGCTTGTGACAGAACTTTCCTTCCATAAGCCGAGCTTAAAAAAGATTTACAGGCGGGTCGGTCTTTTGCGCAGTTTTTCTAGTTTGAAAGATCATATTCGGCAATGTTGTGTTCCACTTGATCTTTCCATCTAATTCAAGGCCCATAGATCTTTCGGAGAATTTTTCTCTCAAACACTCCAAGAGCTGCCTCATCCGCTTGCGTAAATACCCATGCATCAGATCCATATAACAGCATGGGTAGTATTAGCGTCATGTAGATTGTGAGTTTGGTCTGACGGCAGATGGCCTTGTTTCTAAACTGCTTACTCAGACCATAGTAGCATCTGTTGGTCATCACAATACTTCTCCGAATTCCAAAACTGATGTCATTCGTTTTATTTATGGCGGTACCAAGGTATATAAAATCGTTGACTACCTCGAAGCTGTAGTTCTCTAGTTCCACAGTTGGTCCGAGTCTACTGGGCGCCTTGCGCGTTGATACCATCAACTTGGTCTTCTCGCCGTTTACTGCCAGACCCACTTTGGCAGATTCCTTCTTAATTTGTTCAACGGTGGCTGTTACCGCTCGCAATGTTTAACCCATTATGTCGATGTCATCGGCATAGGCAAGTAACATGTGTTATTTGGTGTACAGAGTGCCATTTCTGTTCACTTTTGCCTCTCGTATGACCTTTTCCAGCAGAATGTTAAAAAGGCCACAGGACAAACTGTCACCTTTTCCAAATCCTCGTTCGGTGTTGAAGGGCTCCGATAGGTCCTTTCCAACTTTAACTGCTGATCTTGTGCCAGTTAAAGTTATCCTGCATTGCCGAATTATTTTTGCAGGAATGCCAAACGCAGACATGGCTTTAAACTCAACTAAACGGATAGAGCAGTCGAATGCGGCTTAATAGTCGACAAACAGGTCGTATGTGTCGATGTGTTTTTCGGGGGTCTTTTCCAGGATTTGGCGCAGATTCAAAATCTGGCCAATGGTGGATTTGCCAGGTCTGAAGCCGCATTGGTATGGTCCAATAATGTCATGGACCATTGGCTTTAGTCGTTCACGCAGCACACTGGATAGCACTTTATATGCGCTGGAAAGGGGACTTATTCCTCTATAATTGGCACATATCGTCTTGTCTCCTTTTTTGTGTACGGGACACAGGATGCTGAGGATCCAATCATTGGGCATGCATTCCTCTAGCCAAATTGTACTAATCAGATGGTGCATGCTCCTGACCAGCATCTGACCACCGGTATTGAATAGTTCGGCTGGTAACCCATCGTCTCCTGCTGCTTTATTGTTCATGAGCCGATTAATTGCTTTTATGACCTCATCTTGGCTAGGTGGTATACACTCTATACCATTATCTCTTATTGGTTCTGGGGTATCCCCTTCACCACCACTATTTGATACCTGAAGCTTTTCAAAATGCTCCTTCCAGATCCTCAACACGCTGCCTGTATCTGTCACCATGTTTCCTTCTTCATCTCTACAGGAGGATGTGCTTGCACCAAAACCATCGGTTTGGTGTTTTACCCGTTGGTAGAATTTTTGGACTTCATTCTGACTCCTGTACATCTCGATTTGCTCACACTCACGTTTTTCTTGTTCTTTCTTCTTTTTTCTGAAAATACGTTTCTCCTCTCTCCTTTTCTCCCGATAATTCTCCATCGCACTACGTGTTGCTACTGTCCGCAGGGTTGCCCTATACGCTGCGTTTTTCATATCAGTAGCATTACAACACTCCTGATTGTATCTTGTTGGTGGTTTTGGTAACCAAGTGTTGCTTTTGCTGCAGTTTGTAGGGAGTGGCAATTCTTTGCCATTGTGCTTCTATACTATTATCGGGACACGAAGTGCTTTCGTCAAGCAGGTGGGTAAGTTGAGCGGAATAGGACTCGGCTACCTGTTGTGTTTGCAGCTATTCGACGTCGAGTTTCCGTGTTGTGTTAGATCGCACATTTACTGCGTCATTAAAACAAGTGCGAACCTTGACTGCTACAAGGTAGTGGTCCGAATCAATATTCGCTCTTCGGATCGATAGAACGTCTAATACACTGGATGAATGCCTTCCGTCTATGACAACATGACAATTTGATTTTTCGTTGCTTGATCAGGAGAAATCCAGGTGGCCTTGTGTATATCGAGATGCTTGAATCTGATGCTGCTAACTATCATGTTTATTCCGGGAGTGGGCAACTAACCCGACGCCTCAACCCATTTTTTTATAGTTCTTATGGGTGTACTCGCGGCACATATCAGCTCACTATTTCAACGGGTGATAAAAATAGCTTCCCCAGGTGATACCGCGAGGAGGTTAGTGTCCACAATTGAGATGAACGAGGGACCAATATACGCCTGGACGTCGCAATGTTAAAGCCGATCAGAGCCGTTGCTTGGTATCTATCATCCCCTACGTCACTATTGTGTCGTGCATACAACATGGCACAATAAAAAAAAAAATTATTTTAAAAATCCACGCCTATTATAGTCCCTGAAAAAATTGTTTAAAAAACCCTCGCCTATTTTCGTGCGATTATAGTCCATGAAAAAATATTTATGCCTTTCTAAGGCATGACCCATATGTTTCCTGTCAGAAGATGGTGGTGTCTTCTTTGTGATATCCATAAATTGAGTTATTAAAATTCATTTTTTATTGATATTAAAAATATAAATAATTTCTCCTTCCCTCTCTCTCGCTCATCCTTTTTGAATGCCAATAAAACACAAATCGTGTAAGGAATTCAAGAGTGAAAATTTGCCCATAAAATAAATATTAAATAAAAAACTATTCATAAAAATATTCCATACCACCCAAGGTCCTTCTGCCTTCTTTAAGGAAAAACAAGAAAACCAAACAGATGCTATTAAGCTTCTTTTACATATGAATGGGAATGTGGAATACCGCCCCCATGCCAGGTGTCATGTACAAACATATTTAGTTTTTATGTTCCCCAAAGTATTCATAAGAAAGCCATTTTTATTTTATAAAACTTAAAAATTGAGGTCAACCCAATACCAACATCGCATCACACCATAAAAAGGGTACAACATGGCAGGGATGGAGTTACTTTTCACTTTATCAAGGAATTGAAATTGAAAATTGGAGGTGTGAGTGTGTGTGTGTAGAAACGCCTTACATTCATGTTAACATTCTTAACACTTGTATTCATAAAGGATTTTTTTCATCGGTTTCCTTTTCAATAATATATTTGTGGTTATAAAAAAAAATTCTTGAATATTTTTTTTTTTTTTTTGTAACAAGAATTATTTTTGGAATATGTTTTTCAATACAAATACAAACAAAAAATTAAAAATTCCATTCAGGTGTTGCTAAATTGCTTTTGGGGGGATGTTGACATATGTATGTGTGTGTAGGCACACATATACATATGTATTTATTATTCGGCTGGCATATGTCGTGGTGTGAGTATATCAATTATGTTAGTTATTGATGGAAATTATTTTGGTTTCTTTTATATTAGTATTTATTTATTTTTATTTTTCTAAAGAATATTGAAAACTTTTGTGAAAAATAATAGCATTATTTTGAATAAAAAATATAAGAAAATTACTTTGTTCATCGATATAAAAGGGGTTCGAAATACAAAGGGTAAATTTTTTAAATAATTTTTTTTCCAAGAAGTACATTAGGTGTGTTTTTGAATATTTTTTTAAGTATTTAAAATTTTTTTTAAATAATTTTTTTCATGTGCTATAATAGGCGTGGATTTTTGAAATAATTTTTTTTCATGGGCTATAATAGGCGTGGATTTTTGAAATAATTTTTCTCATGGGCTATAAAAGGCGTAGATTTTTCAAATAATTTTTTTCATGGGCTATCATAGGGTGGCGTAGGGGATGATAGATACCAAGCAACGGCTCTGATTGGCTTAACCATGGCGAAGCCCAGGCTTATCTTGGTCCTTCTTTCATCTCAATCGTGGACACTGACCTCCCCGCGGTGTCACCTAAGGGGAAGTTATTTTCATCACCCGTTGAAATAGTGAGCTTATATGTGCCGCGAGTTCACCCATAAGAACTACAAAAAGTAAATTGAAACGTCGGGTTAGTTGCCCACGCTCGGAAAACCGAACCAGAAAAAGCAAGGAAAAAGGAAACCAAACCCCCCTAATGTTGACAACCCCCGCAAACGTAAACGCAAAGGATCACGATCTGCGAAACGGCACTTGGAATGTGCGCATGTTGTACAGAACAGGCGCAGTTCTCCCTTTGGCGGATGTACTCAAGAAGTATAAAACCGACATTATTTCCTTACGGAAATGCGATGGAAAGGGACAGGCGTAAGTAAATCAGACGATTCCGCAATGTATTATAGCTGCCATGAAACGAGACATGAATTTGGCTGCGTATTTATGGTCAACAGGAGAATAAAAGACCTCGTCTCCAGATTCACTTCAGTAGATGAGCGAATTTCTATAATCCTTATAAAAGCGAAGTTCTTCTACATCAGTCTTATTTGCGCCCATGCTCCGACCGAAGACAAATATGAGTAGACCAATGACATATTTTACGAGCGCCTAGAAACAGCATATGATCGCTGCCCTGGCCATGACATTAAAATTCTGCTAGGAGATTTTAAATGCAAAAATCGGAAGGGAAAAAGGTCTTTGGCCCCACCGTCGGAAAATTTAGCTTTCATTAAGAAATATCCGACAATGGCATGAGGTTGATTGACTTCGCGGCAGCAAAAAACATGATAGTTAGCAGCACCAGATTCAAGCATCTCGATATACGCAAGGCCACCGGGTTTTCTCCTAATCAAGTAACGAGAAATCAAATTGATCATGTTGTGATAAACGGAAGGCATTCGTCCGACGTTCGAACGATACGAGAAGCGAATATCGATTCGGATTGTGGCAGCCAAGGTTCGCACTCGCCTTAATGTTGCAGCAAAGGTGCGAACTAACACAACACGGAAACTCGACGTCGAATAGTTGCAAACACAACAGGTAACAGAGGTCTACTCCGCTCAACTTACCGACCTGCTTGAAGAAAGAACTTCTTGTTCTGATAATAGTATAGAAGTACAATGGCAAGGAATGGCTACTGATGTGAAAAACACAGCGTATAGGGCAACCCTGCAGACAGTAGCAACACATAATGTGATGAAGAATTATCGGGAAAAGAGGAGAGAGCAGAAACGTATTTTCAGAAAAAAAGAAGAAAGAAGAAGAAAAAGGTGAGCGTGAGCGTGAGCAAATCGAGATGTACAGGAGTCAGAATGAAGTCCGAAAATTTTACCAAAGATTAAATCACCAAACCGAAGGCTTTGGTGCAGGCTCATCCTTCTGTAGAGATGAAGAAGGAAACCTGGTGACAGATACAGACAGCGTGTTGAGGATCTTGAAGGAGCACTTTGAAAAACTTTTGGTATCAAAAAGTGGCGGTGAAGAGGATTCCCCAGAACCAATAAGAGATGATGGTATAGAGTGTATACCACCTAGCCAAGATGAGGTCAGAGTAGCAATTAATCGGCTGAAGAACAATAAAGAAGCAGGAGCGAATGGGTGGTCAGATGTTGGTCAGGCACATGCACCAGCTGATTAGTACAACTTGGCTAGAGGAATGCATGCCAAATAATTGGAACCTCAGCATCCTGTGTCCCGTGCACAAAACAGGAGACAAGATATGTGCCAATTATAGAGGAATAAGTCTCCTTTCCATCGCATATAAAGTCCTGTCAAGTGTGTTGTGTGAACGATTGAAGCTAATGGTCAATGACATTATTGGACCATAGCAATGCAGCTTCAGACCTGGCAAATCCACCATTGACCAGATTTTCACTCTGCGCCAAATCTTGGAAAAAATCCCACGAAAAATACATCGACACATACCACCTATTCGTCGACTATAAAGCCACATTCGACAGCCCTATCCCTTCAGAGGTGTATAAAGCCATATATACGTTCGGCATTCCTGCAAAATTAATACGGCTTTGCAGGATAACTTTAAGTGGCACAAGGTCAGCAGTTAAAGTAGAAAAGGACCTATCGGAGCCCTTCAATACCGAACGAGGACTCAGACAGAGTGACAGTTTGTCGTGTGATCTATTTAACATCCTGCTGGAAAAGGTCATACAAGATGCAAAGCTGAACAGAAATGACACTCTGTACACCAAACAACACGTGTTATTCGCCTACGCCGATGACACCGATGTAATGGGTCGAACATTGCGAGCGGAGGAACATTGAAAAGGAGTCTGCCAAAGTGGGTCTGGCAGTAAACGGCGAGAATACAAAGCTGATGGTATCAACGCACAAGACGTCCAATAGATTCGGACCAACTGTGGAACTTGAGAACTACAGCTTCGTGGTAGTTAAAGATTTTATATACCTTGGTACCGCCATAAATAAAATGAATGACATCAGTCTTGAAATTCGGAGAAGGATTGTGATGGCCAAAAGATGCTACTATGGTCTAAGTAAGCAGTTTAGAAACAAGGCCACCTCCCGCCAGACCAAATTCACACTTTACAAAACGCTGATACTACCCGTGCTGCTATATAGATCTGAAGCATGGGTACTTGCGCAAGCTGATGAGGCAGCTCTGGGGTGTTTGAAAGAAATATTCTCCGAAAGATCTATAGACGTGGATTTTTTAAATAATTTTTTTCATGAACTACAATAGACGTGGATTTTTTAAATAATTTTTTTCATGAACTACAAAAGGCGTTGGCTTTTTAAAGAAGAGACTGCAGTAGGGGTGTATTTTTATTTTTTTTAAATTTAACTTATTTATAGACCTGTATTTTAAATACTCTTTTCAATGGACCATAAGAATCTATTTGTTTTTAATTCCGATAATTTATTCAAATTACTTTTTAGTTTTAACTAATGTTTTTATTGCACACACACTCACACATACAAATGTACATATGTTTAGCATATCAAACACAATTATCTGAAGTTGAACACAAAGGGCATCTAAAAAGAGAATCTATAAAACAGGAAACAAATGATTTATTTACAAATATTTAAATATATATTGTCCAGTGGAAAAAAAGCCTAATGTTTTATGTACATGTGTGTGTGTTTTTTGGGCATACACATATGTACAAGGAAAAACATTCTACCAAATCTGCAATTAAACACAATAAAAATCGATAAAATAATCACTGCAATTTAAACAATACAATTGAAATATATGTGTGATTCGAGAAAAATCTGCACAAACAGCAATCAAGTTAAATTAAAAGTTCGAATATTAATGCTATTAAATTTCTTACAAAAACGCTTATGCGGAATGTGATTTCAAATTAAAGTTTTATTGGGATTTTTTGACTTGAAAAAAAAAAATATTTAAAAATTAGACTTATTGCAGTCCCAGAAAAAAATATTGATAAAGTCCACGTCTATTATTGTCCCATATGTTGGCTATCACAGTCCTTCTCCGAATTTCAAAACTGATGTCATTCGTTTCATTTATGGCGGTACCAAGGTATATAAAATCATTAACTAACTCGAAGCTGTAATTCTCAAGTTCCACAGTTGGTCCGAATGTACTGGATGTCTTGTGCGTTGATACCATCAGCTTGGTCTTCTCGCCGTTTACTGTCACAACCACTTTGGCAGACTCCTTCTCAATTTGTTCAAAGGTGGCTGTTACCGCTCGCAATGTTCGACCCATTATATCGATGTCATCGGCGTAGGCGAGTAACATGTGTTGTTTGGTGTACAGAGTGCCACCTTTGCGTCTCGTATGACCTTTTCCAGCCGGATGTTAAAAAGATCACACGACAAACTGTCACCTTGTCTGAATCCTCGTTCGGTATTGAAGGCCACCGATAGGACCTTTTCGACTCTAACTGCTGACCTTGTGCCACTTAAAGTTATCCGGCATAGCCGTTTTAATTTTGCAGGAATGCGGAACGTAGACGTGGCTTTAAACAGCTATGACCGGATAGGGCTGTCGAATGCGGCTTTATAGTCGACGAATGGGTGGTATGTGTCGATGAGTTTTTCGTTGGTTTTTTCCAGGATTTGGCGCAGAGTGAAAATCTGACCAATGGTGGAATGGCCATGTCTGATGCCGCATTGGTATCCAATAATGTCATTGACCATTGGCTTCAGTCGTTCACACAGCACACTGGATAGCACATCATATGCGATGGGAAGGGGACTTATTCCTCTATAGTTGGCACATATCGTCTTGTATCCTTTTTTGTGCACTGAAAACAGGATGCTGAGGTTCCCGTCATTAAGCATGCATTCCTCTATCCAAATTGTACAAATAAGCTGTTACATGCTCCTGACCAGCATCTGATCACCGGTCTTGAATAGTTCAGCTGGTAACCTATCGGCACCTGCTGCTTTTTTGTTCATCAGCCGATTAATTGCTACTCTGACTTCATCTTTACTAGGCGGTGTACACTCTATACCATCATCTCTTATTGGTTCTAGGGTATCTTCTTCATCCCCACTATTTGATACCAGAAGCTTTTCAAAATGTTCTTTCCAGATCCTCAACACGCTGTCTGTATCTGTCACGAGGTTTCCTTCTTAATCTCTACAGGAGGATGTGCCTGCACCAAAACCTTCGGTTTGGTGTTTTACTCGTTGGTAAAATTTCTGGACTTCATTCTGACTCCGGTACATCTCGATTTGTTCACGCTCACGTTTTTCTACTTCTTTCTTTTTTTTCTGAAAATACGTTTCTCCTCTCTCGTTTTCTCCCGATAATTCTCCATCACATTACGTATTGCTATTGTCGGCAGGGTTGCCCTATACGCTGCGTTTTTCATATCAGTAGCATTACGACACTCCTGATTGTACCATGGGTTTCTTGGTGGTGGTTTTTGGTACCCAAATGTTTCTTTTGCTGCAGTTTGTAGGGAGTAGGCAATTTTTTGCCAAAGTGCTTCTACACTATTATCGGGACAAGAAGTGCTTTCGTCAAGCAGGTGGGTAAGTTGAGCGGAGTAGGCCTCGGCTATCTGTTGTGTTTGCAGGTTTTCGAGGTCGAGTTCCCGTGTTGTGTTAGATCGCACCTTTGCTGCAACATTAAGACAAGTGCGAACCTTGGCTGCTACAAGGTAGTGGTCCGAATCGATATTCGCTCCTCGGATCAATCAAACGTCTAATACGCTGTATGAATGCCCTCCGCCTATCACAGCATGATCAATTTGATTTCTCGTTGCTTGATCAGGAGAAATCCAGGTGGCCTTGTGTATATCGAGATGCCTGAATCTGATGCTGCTATCTACCATGTTTTTTGCTGCCGCAAAGCCGTTGTCGGATGTTTCTTTATGAAGGCTGAATTTTCCGACAGTGGGACCAAAAATATTTTCCCTTCCGATTTTTACATTAAAATCTCCTAGCAAAATTTTAATGTCATGGCCAGGGCATCGCGAATATGCAGTTTCTAGGCGCTCGTAAAAGATGTCTTTGGTCTGCTCTTCTTTGTCTTCGGTCGGAGCTTGGGCGCAAAAAAGACTGATGTAGAAGAACTTCGCTTTTATACGGATTATAGCCATTCACCCATCTACTGGTGTTTAAGCGAGAATTGCTATTTAAAATGGTTAAATAGTTAGCCTTTAATTTGAAAGGTCGAAACCGTTGAAATCTGTCTACTCCTCATTATTACATCCTTGTAATAGTATGAGGCTGACAGATTTCAACGGACATTTGTTGACATTTTGCTTTTGCGCCACCTTTAGGCATCTTTGTGTAAACAAACATTATTAGTAGTACTTGAGAACGTCTCGTTGTAACCTTTCAACTGGCCACACATATTGTTGTGATCGATCACCAGCGCTTAAATTGTAAGCCATCGTACATATCGTTGTACATTACAGGTAATACCGTTACCAATCAATAAATATCGGCATTGGTCGACAAACCTTTTATTAAAAACATATTGTGTTTTATTTTTATTTCTTTTTTGCTCACGAGTACGTACTGGACGTACTGACTCTATTGGGAGAACCACAACTGCACTGTACCTGCCAACCACCCAAGTCCCTATAGTGCGGACTTAAAAACTGTATTGAATCTGGAGACAAGGTCTTTTATTCTCCTGTTAACCATAAATCCGCAGTCAAATTCACGTCTCGGTTCATGGCAGCTATAATACAGTGCGTAATCTTCTGATTTGCTTACGCCAGTCCCTTTCCATCGCATTTCCTGCAAGGCAATAATATCGGCTTTGTACTTCTTGAGTACATCCGCCAATGCGAACACTGCTCCTTTTCTGTACAAGGTGCGCACATTCCAAGTGCCGTTTCGCAGATCGTGATCCTTTATACGTTTGCGGGGGTCGTCAACATTAGGGGTGTTTGGTTTTCTTTTTCTTTGCTTTTTCGTAGTAGGTTGGGTTTTTCGAGAGTGGGCAACTAACCCGACGCCTCAACCCATTTTTGTTTATAGTTCTTATGGGTGAACCCGCGGCACATATTAACTCACTATTTCAACGGGTGATGAAAATAGCTACCCCAGGTGACACCAGGGACCAAGATAAGCCTGGTCTTCGCCATGTTAAAGCCAATCAGAGACGTTGCGTGGTAACTATTATCCCCTACGCCACCCAGGCTTAATATAGTCCCTGAAAAAAAATATTTAAAAATCCATGCCTACTGTAGTCCCATAAAAAATATTAAAAAAATCCGCGCCTATTGTTGTAGTCTCAGAAAAAAATATTGTAAAAATCCTCACCTGTAATAGTCTCAGAAAAAAGTACTTAAAATACCCACGCCTTTATTAGTCATTGAAAAATTAGTTTAAAAATCCTTTCGTTTAATAGCCCTTGCAAATAAGCTATTTTATACCTAAATTTAAATTCTTTTTCTCTCCATAGATTTTAAATAATTTATTAAAAAAAAAACACATCGATAATTATTCAGATTTTTTTTTTCGTAATTTATATTCT
Source organism: Musca vetustissima (assembly GCF_032173495.1). Taxonomy (NCBI): domain Eukaryota; kingdom Metazoa; phylum Arthropoda; class Insecta; order Diptera; family Muscidae; genus Musca; species Musca vetustissima. The sequence goes on along the minus strand of NW_026881572.1, from coordinate 21,125 downwards.
CTATGCATGATTTATTATTAGAATGGTTTTTTTAAGTTTTCAGAATTTTTTTTTCGTAGTGTTTGGTGAATCTGCAATATAATGCGGGATATTTATGCGAATTAATTAATGATTTGTTTTTGCTTATCTAAATGTCAATTAAACAACACTATGTACTGTACACACACACACAAAAAATTATAATGTTGACATAAATAAATGTCATGCCAATGAACCAGATAACAATTAACACAATCACATAGGACAATTATTTTTTTTAAACAGTGGAAATGTGGTTATAGGGAACAATCGATATAACGAACTTTAGGGGAATTTCGAAGTGATTTTTTATTATTTTTTCAGGCATCTACTTTTCACATAGTTTGGAATTTTAAATGGATCATTAACACAACAATAATAATTTTCGGCACCAAAAAGGTTATATTAATGTATCTTGGAGTTACTTAAGGGAACCCCCCCCCATTCTCGATTTGAATTTTTTAAGATTTTCAATGGGCTGGTAAATCAATACCAATGCTTGTTAAGGTTTGTAACTTTGCACATATATAATTGAAGATTTAAAAAAGAAGAAAAATAATTTACAAAAAATTTTTGTTATTGTTTTGTTGTTGTTTTTTGTAATTAAAGAAAAGTCCTTATTTTTGATGGCGGACATGATAACTCCTCACTGGAACATCGGAATCCGAAAATTCCAACGGTGTTAGAAAGAGTACATGTCTGGCTCTCGTATGAACTAGGATTATTGACTTCGCTCTAAAATTAACAAAATGGTGGACCTTTGAAAAAATATTTTTGGAAAATCGCCGATTTTTGACCAAAAACCAAATTAAAAAATAAGGAAGATCTTCACCGATTGGCTTTATCCTAGTTCATACGAGAGCTATACACTCCCAGAGAAACCTTGCAAAATTTGGAACCGATTGGATTATTAGTTTTTGAGTTATCGTGCCCGCCATTCGCAAAAAAATGTTTAGAGAAAAACGCGTTTAAAGTTTGAGAAACCCTTTAGCCGTCACTTGATGCTGACACACTAAATCGGATATATTTTCAACAGTTCTTGAGATTTTCACTTGAAATTTTGTAGAGACATTCTTTAATCAGTGTAGATTCGAATTATATCAACAAAAATTTTGACCCCGAGAATGGGGGGGTCCCCTTAAAGAGGTTGTCATAGCCCCGTTTTACTGTAATTTAATATTTAAAATACATATATTTTATTTATTATTAATAACATTTTTTGTTGCTTTCATGCATCATAGATGGCCTCAGTTTTGGACGGTTTCAATAGGTTAACTTAATCATACACCAAAACCCGCCCAAAGCTAAGGCCTTATATGAGCTAAATCCATTCACGATGAAGGTGGGACTTACAGGATTATTTTTATTAGACTTTATTTTCCTGATAATAAATTATCAGGTGACACTTACCGGATACAATTTGAAGATATCTTTCTTTGGAGTAAATTATCACTTACCTAGAAAGAAAGAAGGCAATAATAATTAATATAAAGTGTGATGCATAGTTTTAGGCGTTACATACAAAATAAAATTAATAGGAAACACAACGTCCGTGCTAATGGACGTTGTCCAAACAATTATAAGACTTTTTACAGAACTTAAAATATAGCTCTCTTTAAAAGATATGAATCTGTTCAAAGATTTTATAAGTACTTTAGACGAGGATTGTTTAGAGGATTTTATAGGAAATAAGGCGTGATATTTACAGGATATTTTTAACGAGTATATGATTGATTCTTAAATGAATTTATAAATATTATAGGCGTGGTTATTTAAAAAGATATTATAAGTTTGGATTTTTGAAGACTTATATAAGAACTTTTACTGTTAATTTTTGCAGGATGTAGTAAGTATTCATTTGTAGATTGAAAAAAGATTTTGTAAGGACTATAAGCATGTTTTTTTACAAGATTTTATGTGGATTATAATCCTATTTAAAAATATATTTTAAGGGACAATCAAACCCGGACTTTGAAGGATTTTTTTCCAAAATATGCATTTATTGGAAGAACACAAAATTAAAAGGCATAATTTTTATACCCTACACAACTATGTTGTCAGGGTATTATAGCTTTGTGCAGCCCCAAAAGTTTGTAACGCCGCGAAATATTGGTCCTAGACCCACCTTTAAGTATACCGATCGTCATACCTCGACTAGCTGAGTCGATCTAGACATGTGTGTCCGTCCGTCTGTCCATTATAATTTGTAAACACGATGCAGGCCACAGTTATGGACCAATCTTCACGAAATTTTGAATGGGTTGTGGCCAATGAAGGCCCCTATTGTTTTTGGAAAAGATCGGTTAATATTTAGGGGATGAAATGGACCACAAACTTTATTTTTGTCGATTTTTCTGGTCGCTCCAGAGGCCGCAATTATGGCCCAAACACCGTGAATTTTTGCATGGAGAAGGGGATTGGGCCAAAGGATAAGCATGCCTGTTTTGATAAAGATCGGTCAATATTTAGCGGGTCAAATGGACCCTGACTTTTGTGTGAAAAATGACAAAATTTGTATCCTATAGCGTATAGATTTACCCCTGAAGGATATAGACCAGGAGGTCTTGGTCTACCCAAGAGGAGTGGTTGACCTTTAAATTGATACCAATTTCATTGTCGTATGTACTCGGATATTGGAGTTACACCTGTTCACAGGTGGTTACGTACTCAGATATTATTTAGTAACCCATTGCCACACTAGAGGGCGGAAATATAGCGCTCTTCGCTTTGAAATTTTTCACTATTATCCTGGTATGGTCAAGGACAACGCCTAAAATTTTTGGTGATGATCAGATAATAATATTGGGATGAAGTGGACCGAAAACGTATTTTTGTTTCGAGTCGATCTACAGTCCACAATTGAAAGCCGAACATCACAAAACAACCCACGTTAAAGGAATATGGACAAGTAATTAGAAGGAGTAGTAATATATGTTGACCTCTAGTGGGCCAAGAGGGTGCAAACATCGCGAAATATTGCCCATGCTCAGAATTTGGTGCCACAGAAAGTTAGATGTTCATGGAAGTTGTGTAGGGTATCATATGGTCTGCCCCGTCCGACCATACTGCTCCGCTCACTGGTTTTAAGTGTAGAGTTTTTGAAGGCATGGTTCTTTTATTAACTTGGAGTTTTATATCCTGGATTAAAAAATATAAAATCTCTGAAAAGGACTTAGGCTCTGGAGTTTTGGGTTTTAAACATTTAGAAAAACTATTGACATGGATTAAATAAATATTAAACTGTTTTATCTCTGATTTGTAAATTTTGTTAAACCTTCGTTTTTATAAAGAAATTTGAAAGTATAGACGTCGATTTCTTCAAAGAAATTAAGAAATCTCCTTGGAGGCCTATAGGGTTGAATTTTTTTAAACAAATTTAGTATTCCTTTTGGGCCTATAGTGTTGATTTTGAAATAATTTTATTATTGGGGTTTATAGGTGCGGATTTTTTAAAGCGTTTTTGAAGTCTTCTTGACGACCTATAGACCTTGATTTCTTAAATAAATTTAGAAGTCTACGTGGAGGGATATCTTTGTTGATTTTCTCAAAGAATTTTAATTTTGCTTTCGCCAAGCCCTCAAAGGAGTGGATTGTTAAATTATTTTAAAACTCTTTCTGAAGGTCGCAAAGATATGGACCTATAGAGAATTTAGAATTCTCCTTAGGGGCCTATAGACTTGGAATTTTTAGGGATTCTTGGAAATTATTTTGGATGCTTATAAGTGAGGATCTTTAAAGAATTTTAAAAGCCCTTTTGAAGGCCCCTAACCGTGAATATTTTGAAAACATTTAGAAGTTTTCTTAGAAGCAATACTGGAGGCCAATTAGCTTTGTTTTTATACCCTTCACCACACTGTTGTACAGGGTATTATGTCTTTGTGCATATGTTTGTAACAGGCAAAAGGAAACGAGATAGACACATGGTTCCTTTTGACAATATGCATATAATCTCTTTCTAAGTCGATTTATGGGTGTCCGTCCGTCTGTCTATCCGTCCATGAATTGTTGTGAACAAAGTACAAGTCGCGTTTATAATCCGATTTTGATGAAATTTTGCACATGTCACTTATTTGGGCCAAGGACGAACACTATTGAAAGTGGAGAAAATCGGTTAAGATTTAAATATAACTTCAATATATAGCTCCGTCCGATTTTATGTAAATGCTGCACCAAACTCTGATTGACACAAAATTTGCACAGTGCACTGAATCAGGTCCATACTTATGTATGCGAAGTTTTGTTAAAATCGGTTCAGATTTAGATATAGCTCTCATATATAGTTTCGTCCGATTTTTTACGAAACTCCCAATATTTGTCCAATTGGAAAAACATTTTTCACGACGCACTAAATCAGGTGCATACATATGTATGCGAAGTTTTGTTAAAATCGGTTCAGATTTAGATATAGCTCCCATATATATTTTCGTCCGATTTTAGGTGATTGATGCACCAAACTTCCAATATATTTCCGATTGGGACTAAATGTTGCACGGAGTACTGAATTAGTTCCAGACTGATGTCTGCGAAATTTTGTTAAAATCGGTTCAGATTTAGATATTGATTTAGATATAGCTTCCATATAGTTTCGTTCGATTTTAGGTAAATGGTGCACCAAACTTCCAATAATATACCGATTGAGACAACATTTTAAATTCGGTTCAAAATTGCATATAAAGCTTATATACAATTTTGCCGGATTTAATATAAATGTTACACCAAAAATTCAAGACTGCCCGATTGATATGCAGTTTTTTAATAGATTTCAGAATGTTTTTTTATTGGTTCAAATATCTATGTAGATCACACTTGTTTTTCACCCGATTCCTAATGTGGTGAAGGATATTATATAGTCGGACCCTCCGACTTTTGAACTTTCCTCACTGGTTTTTTTAAAGAAATTTAGATGTCTTCTTAGAAGGAGAATTATAGAAGACTTCTTGAAGATCTATTCTTTTACAGAATTTTATAAGTGTTCTAAGGTCTTCGTGAATGCCTATAACTGTGGTGTTGAAAAATAATTTTAGAAGTCTTCGTCTTAAATCGTTGCTTTTTTAATCCACACCGTGCCTGGAATGATATTATTTTATGATATTCTAATATGTTTTTTTATTTTTTGAGTCAAACTTATTGATCGACTGAACAATGCACTCCATAACCCTATTCGTTATATATTCCTCAAACCCTCCATGCCTTCATTATACCCTTCACCACACTGTGGTACAGGGTATTATGTCTTTGTGCATATGTTTGTAACAGGCAAAAGGAAACGAGATAGACACATGGTTCCTTTTGAGAATATGCATAGAATCACTTTCTAAGTCGATTTATGAATGTCCGTCCGTCCGTCCGTCTGTCTGTCTGTCCATGTTAAATTGTAAACAAAGTACAGGTCGCATTTATGATCCGAATTGGATGAAATTTGGCATAGGTCACTTATTCGGCCCAAGGACGAACCCTATTGAAATTGGGAAAAATCGGTTCAGATTTAGATATAGCTCCCATATATATATTTAACCGATTTAATGTAAACGGTCCCTATATATCTTTCGATTTGCACGAAATTTGGTACAACGTAATCAGTCTAGAATGATGTCTGCCAAGTTTCGTGAAAATCGGTCCAGATTTAGATATAGCTCCCATATATAGTTTCGTCCGATTTCATGTAAATGGTGCCCCAAAGTCCCTATATATCTTTTGATTTGCACGAAATTTGGTATAACGTGCTGAATTAAGCCTAGAGTGATGTATGCCAAGTTTGGAGAAAATCGGTCCAGATTTAGATATAGCTCCCATATATAGTTTCGTCCGATTTCATGTAAATGGTGCCCCAAAGTCCCTACATATCTTTCGATTTGCACGAAATTTGGTACAGCCTAATCATTTAGGTCTAGAATGATGTCTGCCAAGTTTCGTGAAAATCGGTCCAGATTTAGATATAGCTCCCATATATAGTTTCGTCCGATTTCATGTAAATGGTGCCCCAAAGTCCCTATATATCTTTTGATTTGCACGAAATTTGGTATAACGTGCTGAATTAAGCCTTGAGTGATGTATGCCAAGTTTGGAGAAAATCGGTCCAGATTTAGATATAGCTCCCATATATAGTTTCGTCCGATTTCATGTAAATGGTGCCCCAAAGTCCCTATATATCTTTCGATTTGCACGAAATTTGGTACAGCCTAATCATTTAGGTCTAGAATGATGTCTGCCAAGTTTCGTGAAAATCGGTCCAGATTTAGATATAGCTCCCATATATAGTTTCGTCCGATTTCATGTAAATAGTTCCCAAAGTCCCTATAAATCTTCTGATTTGCACGAAATTTGGCATAACGTACTGAATTAAGCCTAGAGGAATGTCTGCCAAGTTTGGAGAAAATCGGTCCAGATTTAGATATAGCTCCCATATATAGTTTCGTCCGATTTGATGTAAATGGTCCACCAAAGTCGCTAAATATCTTCCGATTTGCACGAATTTTGGCATAACGTACTGAATTGAGTCTAGAATGATGTCTGCCAAGTTTCGTGAAAATAGGTCCTGATTTAGATATAGCTCCCATATATAGTTTCGTCCGATTTCATGTAAATGGTGCACCAAAGTCCCTATTTATCCTTCGATTTGCACGAAATTTGGCATAACGTACTTAATTGAGCCTAGAATGATGTCTGCCAAGTTTCGTGAAAATCGGTCCAGATTTAGATATAGCTCCCTTTTATTATAGATTGATTTTAAGTAATTGACGTACTAAGGAACCAATTGGAATAAAACGTTCTGAAAGTTGTATAACCTAACCTGTGACAAGTTTGTTTGAAATCGCTCAATATTTGGATAGAGCTTCCATATATATTTTCGCCCGATTTCTAGTAAATTGGGCATCAAACTCCTCATGTTAGTCAGATTGACATCAAATTTTGCACAACTTAAAAAATTGAGCATAGAATTACGTAGTTGCGTTTTCTAGAAGTGCAGACATAGCCCAACGGATGACTTATTTATATTTGTTTGAAGTCGATTGACATACTTTATGGATAGATCTAGGTAGATTCACATTTAGATAAATATCACATTTTTTTCATCCAATTTTATGTTATAGTCCTGCTTAATATACCCATAGTGGTGAAGGGTATCATATAGTCGGCCCCGTCCGACTTTACTACTTTCCTTACTGGTTTTTACACTTGTTTTTCTCTCACAACCTCTTAAATTGAACTCAGGACCACTTATTTTCTTTTGGCTTTTCATCAGAGCCATTATTATTTATTTGTGTTATTTTTCCTACAACCTTCATTGAAAACTTTGAAGGCTATCATTACCTGCAAACATACGTAAGAACACACTCTATGCACCACCGCCACCCTCACCAAAATCGCTATCTGAATAAAAAACCATCATGGAGGGTTTGTTTTGATTGAAGAGTATTTAATAATTGGTTTGGATGGTGGTTGACGGGAATGGACTCTATTCGTGTGGTGTGACGAAGCAGTCCTGCACTATGACCAACACCACCACCATCCGGACTTGTTCAATGAATGCTTTATTATTTATTGTAAAGCTTAACTAATTGTTGTTCATTTTCGCCGTTTCTTTGATTATTTTTTCTTCGCCCACACTACTTCCTCCCTGTTTTCTCTTCTTCACTTTACGGGTTGATTTTTATTCGCTTTTCTTAAGTTTATTTATTCGAGTTTCGATGGTGGAAAATCGAATTAAAATCCAAAATGATTTAATATGCGTTACAATTGCATTGATTTAATGAAGAAGGTAACACGTTACGGATCTGATAATTGAATTCGATGGCGCTAAGAATAGAATATCAAGAAGAAATAAAGAACAAAAAATAAATTAAAATGAGGGGGAGGCTGGAAATTTTGTACTTGAGAAAATAGAAAAGAAACTAAATTAGTTTTTTGGAAATATAAAGTTGTGACCAGGTCTATAAAGGATATTTGGCTTAAAGTATTTCTTCAGGGACTATCGTGGATTTTTTTTAAAAACTAATTTCAGGGTCTATCATTAGGCGTGGATTTTTTAAATAATTTTTTCAAGGAGTATAGAAGTTTTGAAGGGGTATGCAAGGCGTGGATTTTTTAAAATTTTTCAAGGAGTATAGCAGTTTTCAAGGGATATACAAGGCGTGGATTTGTTAAATATTTTTTTTTTTTCAAGGAGTATAGAAGTTTTCAAGGTGTATACAAGGCGTGGATTTTTTAAATAATTTTTTTCTTGGTCTATAAAAAGCGTGGAATACCATACCGGCATCCCATTTAAAACCTCCTACTTTACCTTCTCCGCCATTCGCTCGACTTCAGACGTGTCAAAACATTAAGCCCTCCAAATGGAAGTTCTACACCCAGTCCGCCCTTTTCGCTTCCACAAACAAAAAACAACAACAACAAAAAATCCTACATAAAGTGAAAACAAAATTAATTGCTGACTACTGCATGTTGGACTTAATAACCGCAACGAATCAATCAAGTGTCAGTGAAGTGGAACGCCGGACCAAAAAAAAGCTGAAAAAAAATTATGAAACAAAAAAAATCAACTCAAATGAAATCTCATCCCCTTGTAATGCTTAAAAGCCACACGCCACGCGAACAACAAAGCCTACTCTGGACATATGCCAGCATAGCTGAACCGCACCCCCACCTCCGCACCGCATTCTCTCTCTGTTATGCATCATCATATTTAGTGAATTAGAGAAAATATTTGTGTGTTGAAATCGAATAGACAAAGCTATTATTATGCTGGTACTACTTGTAGCGGAACTTTACAAAATGCACTGATCGACCGGCTGGTCCGCCGGGTGGCTGACTTCATGAATGGCTAAAATAGAATCGATTAAAAAAATCATTGAAATGAATTCAATGTGGATGTTGATGATGATGATTGGCAAAAATCAGTGATTCACACAATAATGGCTTAATTTCCTTTTTAGGACCACTCGAAAATCCAATCACAATGAATTTTGTAAACACACACAAACACCCAAATACACAATCGCATCTACACATATGCTGGACTAAACATATTTAGGCCTAAACATACGCGAACCCACTCTCCCCGCGTGCCCTCACTCACTCCCGGCTAATACAAAAGGAAGGTTACAAATGAGTTGAGATCCGTTGATGCCGTTTGTGACCAATTTCTGGCCAATTGATGAATGAGAGGGTGGTGGTGGTGCAGGGCAACTGCCATGGAGGTAATGGTCTAGTGATGATGCAAATTTTCGTACCCCATCTAAGACCATGACGAATAATGAATGTATGGTAATGTGATGCCAAAGATTTGTAACGCACAAATATAGCAACGTTCGTATCCCATAAGGATTTAGACAATGGACACCGACCGAACCAACGACCGACCAACACATACGTTACCGTGGTGGACTTAAGCGCGTGCCAACACACACACACACATAGACACATCGGCATGCATACAAGCCAGTTAAACCAAATGGCCACACATCTTCATGACCGACCAACACGTAATCGTACACAATGCTGTAGTTAGTTAATGATGTATGAGGTCGAGCATCTCAAAAGCATGTGCTGGCTCGGCTTGGCTTGGCATGGCTGATGGTGGCTTGTGCGTTGCGAAACGTTTTGATATTTAGCGTTCGCAACGAAAATTGGCGAACATGTACACACAGTGGGGGATAAATTACACAATTGTGGAAATAATATTTTTTTAAGTTAAATTGTTAGGTATATCGTTGAGTTCAGCCGGCTCGAAATTTTTTTACCCTGCCTTCAAATTTTCCGAAATTTACTGGGACCTTTATAAGGTTATTATTCTGGCACTCTTCATGACATATCTGAACCTTAATAGAACTCTTCAGCGTATTCCGACCTAAATAGAGCGCCTTATTGCCAATTCGAATCTCTAATCAACTGCAGATCACCCATACGGACCTCTATGTAATTCTTTTAGGCTTTTTCGTGTCCTCCCCTTGCCTGAACCACTACAGAATAGGTGTTCGAAACTCAATGGACCTTATTTTCACCTATTCGAACCATGTACCTTTCTGAGCCTCTTCATAACATAGTTGGTCCTCAATAAAGCTCTTAAGCGACTTTTTAGTTGTCTATAAAAACTAATATTCAGAGGCCTATAAAGTCTCCTTTCAGTCCACTATAGAGATTCCTTTCTAGATGCCTATAAATACTAATTCCTATATGTCTATGCAGACTCCCTTTCAAGGGTCTATAAAGTATTTTTAAGCCCTCTATAAAGACTCCTTTCAGTCCTCAATAAAGCCTTATTTGAAACTCCTATAAAGACTTCTTTGAGGAGCCTAAAAACTTCCTTTCCGAAAGCTACAAAAACTCCTTTCTATGCTGCTATAAATACTCAATTCTGTTAGAAATCCGATGGACTTTATTTTCACCTATTCGAATCATTGTAACTTTCGAAGCCTGTTCATCACATATTGAGTCCTCAATAGAGCTCTTCAGCGTTCATTCGAACTTCTACGAATGATTAAGACGTCTGTGAAGACTTTTTATTCGTCTATAAAAACTACTTTACAGACGTTTATAGAGACTCCTTTCTATTCGCCTATAAAAACTCCTATCTATGCTTCTTCAAAGACTTACTTCCTTATATCTACGCAGACTCCATTTCTGGGGTCTATGAAACCTACATTCAGCCCTCTATAAATACCCCTTTCGGCCGTCTATACAAACTACGTTTCAGACTCCTAAAAAGACTTCTTCCCGACGACTATAAAGAAGCCTTTCCGACACCAATAAAGACCCATGTCAATATCTATTTGCCGTCCTCAATAAAGACTCCTTTGAGGAGCCTAAAAAATTCTTTTCAGACTTCTATAAAAACTAATTTTCAGGTGCTTACCAAACTTCCTTTACAGGAGTATATAAAGACTCCTATGAGGATCCCATAAAGGATGCAAAGACTGAAAGGGTACAGACAAAATCGAGGTGGACATTTATGTTGGGGACCTATTTTTATGATTTAAAGTATAGATGTATATCAGCCTCCTAAAATCGTGTATCCTATATAACTGCCCATTCGGTGGGGATATACGGCGAAAACCTCGATGAAAACCGAATCCAATTACGACCTATTTGTGGGAAAGTGCGGCTTCAAAATACCAAAAAAAAACTTTTGATTATTATTTTCTGCTTTATTGTATACCAGTCTCAAAAAACTCGGAATGCAACATACATACTTTTCGGTTTGAAAATGTGGCTAAAACCTGTGAAAAGTTACGAGACCTTTAGAAATAAAAGCGTGGACCGATATTCGCCAATTGTAATGTCGAAACTGCCAAGAAGTACTAGCAATATCAATGCATACTAGCTTCTAGGAGGGTTAAAAATATCTTGGTGAAAAGTTCCGATATAAGTCATGTTAAGACATCACCTCGTATAGGGTGTCCTAAATAATTTTGAAAACCGTAATAGGCCTGTTATCAACTAAAGAAGAAGCATTTATAGGCCTTCGGGTTGTAAGAGGTTGAAATCCGTTATTCCTGAAAATCGTCAATACCATGTTTGAAAAAGTCTCCTTAAAAAGAACCCGTCCCATTTTTGGTATTTTTGAAGATATTCCCGTCAACATCTATGTTATTAGGCCTACCGGATTCTTGGGTGCTGAAAATCTTGGGAAAACATTTCGATGTCAGCCATGTGTTGACATAGCCTCTATATAGGGACTCCGTATTATTTTCAGTATTGTGAGGATTTTGGTCGCATTCTCCCACCGAAGTGATGGTAATTTGGCCTTTCTGAACTTAGTAGGTGAAAAACAAGTTTGCAAAAATATTTAGATTTGAGCCATTTTATATTATAATTTTCGGTATTTTGAAACATATAGCCTCATTCTCCCACAGAAGTGGCTATCGTTTGGTCTGTCAGATTCTGGTGGATGGAAAACATGTTTCGATATAGGTCTACAATTGTTTTTGAAAATGTTCCATATTTTGAAGATTTTAATCTACCCATTGAAGTGACAGAAATTCCGAATTCCCAGTGATGATGATTCAGTCAGGTTCTGTATTGGTCTCCAAAATAAGATATGCTGCTAATTCTACTGACAGCAATGGAAGATCTACTTGATCTAAAGGTTCTCTTTTATATAGCTTAGGACTTCTTTCTCCAGAACATACAGATGTACCCTGAGAAGGAGATACATCCACCACACAATGACAAAGGGAAACAATATCCCTCTCTCTCTCTATCTCTCCGATGCACCCAATCAGGTAGTCCACGATAGCATATTTCTATGCTGACGAAAAGGGTGGTATATTTGTCTCCTTAAGTAGATAAACCACTAATGTCATGAGGAGGCAGGCATCCTGGTTGGTATCAAGTTAGCATTCGGAGAGGTCAGAATATTTCTCTATTCATATTGGCGAACCACATTGATGCTATGTATAACTAGCCTGTATGAGAGTTTATCACGGCTATATACTTGCGTCATAATGACCAACTATTCAGCGGAAGATTAATAAATGCTGTCGAATTTGACTCCCAGAATTGTATGGTGTTTAGTGGTCAACATTGTATATCCTTCAACCTGCAAATTAATTTAGAGGCATTTTCATCACCACTGGTCATGTGGTGAACAGTATGATTGCTATAGAAGAGATCACCAATGTTTCGGGTAGGTAGTAAGCAATCGCTTAGGGCCTTGTCGTTCTTTTGAAGGTGGTGTTCTGGCCTGAATACTTCTTTATTGCGTAATAATTAGTATTCGCGAACCTCAATGTCGACGAATAGCCACATACCTAGCAATCGATTTATAAAAGGTCACCAAAGTTTCCTAAACTGCGCACCATGTACTGTCAACAAGTGGCTTGAGGACCTTGATCCTACTTTCTTGGTTTTTTATATAGATGTAGCTTACACAAACGAGTTAAACATGATGCCGAATGTGGCCCCGTGTGAGGGTAGTTAGTTGTCGGAATTGTATTTTCCTTGACCTGCACACTCTGAGAAATTTTCGTTTCCGCAGTCTATGTGCTAACAAGGATAGCCAAAGACCCGTTTTTCGCTTTATAAGAGGTTACCAAGGCTTCTTAGTCTACGGTAAGCGACTTGAAAACTTCGTTCATACTTTTTATTTTCTGTGGATCATGCGGATGATTTAAAAACTATGTAGGGGATCCTTCTTGTTCAGATTGATTTTCATCTCCACAGTCCATGTGGTAAGCAGTGGGATCACACCTATTTCTCTACAAAGGTTCTCATGATTCTTTGCTATGGACGGCAAAACTATTATCGGCCTATGCTACCGACATACACAGAATATGATTTCGGTTAAGCCCCGCTGCTTCGATATGAAATTTTTTTCTGTTGCAAAAATGTATTGTGAGATACAAAATCAGAGGGCCACCTAGCCCTCATGTCTACGTCCCTGAACATTACAGTAACGGGACCATCTTGTATATTACCCAGGTTATCCTCAAAATGAAGGACTTTTATGTAGAAACTGGAATCCCGGCTCATACAGATGTTTCAGTAGTTAACATAGTGATTTGTCTGGGCCTAATCCTATACATGATTTGGCGTTGGAATGATATTGAAGCTCTCATAAATCTTTTCTTTCAATGTTTGTCAGACTGAGACGAAATTTTGCACAGCGTACCAGATTGAGCCGATTGAGCAGATTGAGGATGTAGATTTAGTTTTTTTTGTAATCGGTTCAGATTTAGAGAAAGCTTCACAAAAACCCACCTATCGATAAGTTAATTCGATTTACACGAAACTTTGAGAGCGTACTGACATAAGCCTATGCTAGGCAGGTATAGACCTTCGTCCGATTTTATGAAAATGGTATCGAGATTTGCTAAAATCAGTTCATATTTAGATGTAGCTCCCATATAAAAATTCGTCCGATTAAACATAGCGTACCGTATCGAAATTTGGTAGATCAAATTGACTTATGATATACCAAAGATGTTACGCTTGTCTAATCGACAGGGTATTGTAGACATACAACTACGTTGGAGAAGGGTCAAATCAGTCCTATCCGATTTCTGACCTCTTCTATTGGTTTTTAATTTTTTTTCATAATTTTTTGTTCATTATCCCCCACTGTTCCCCCTCGGTTTAGTTGCCAGTTACATTAATGCCCCGGCTGCTTAGTTGTGGATTGTGCCAAAATTATGGACTTGGTCTTTGAAATTCCAGATTAGTTTTGTGCCACGTAGCGAACGCAGACACACACACACATACTCGCAAGGCGTGCAATGAAAATGCAGTTAAATGGGGTGGGGACCATAATAAGTGAGAAGGTGATGTGAAGGTAGGGAATTTCTGGTCAATTGACAATTCTTGATTGGTGAAGAGGCTAATGGCGGAATGGCGGGTGTGGGCGCCATGAAAAGGGTGTGGAATTATTTTCAACGGTCTAATGAAATTTCATTCAATTTCGAATATTTCAATGTAACCTACCTACAATTGACCAGTCAGTTAGCCAACCAGCCTTACTTAGTTATGCTGTTGTGCTAACTTTAATTTCCTTTCTCTCTTTCTCGACATTATAATATGGTATATTATACATTATCCTTAATATCCTTGAACTCACAGGCACACATGCTTTCATACATACATATGTAAGTGTAGTATTACAAGAATCTTAAGTTTTGACAGCATCTACGAACGAAGCAGGAGTTCCATAAAGGGAAGGGGTGGTGGAGGTGATGGTGTGTGTTGGGTTTCATTTTACCTCAAGTCACAAATAGTTTTGTTTATTAGCTATGTAACAATGCACAATTTACTGAAAAGATTATCCAGCCCTGACTGACGTAGTGACTTTTTGGGCTGCAGGGTGGCTGCTGCTGTCAGCATTGCGAATTCCTTTTGGAAATGTTTTAATTTAAAACCACGTTCCTTAGATAAACTAAACACGTGCACTTTTACTATTTTGTCAGCTAACAATTCATTCTCGAAGGACATCCGCCCTCATCAAGGCAATGCCACTCTCTCACACACACACACACATACATAGTTATTTTTGTATTTAGTTTTTGTCAAGGGACGAGAACTCTATTGTTTTTCATAGTGCAAGCAAGCTAACATAATATGGATGAATTCGTGTGTACATGTGTGTGTGTGTCTTTATATATGTATATGTGCGCTCGTCCATGCATATATGCATCATAGTGTGTCGCCAAAGTCATGTCAAATTATCAAAAAGATAAACGGCAAGGACATCCATCCATTTGCCATAATGAAATGTTACAACAATTCCTTAGTGACATTTCGTTTCGTAACTTTTACTTGAAGCTGCCAACACACACATGCATACAAATGTATTTACGTATGTGTGTAGAAATCCAGTAAAGGAAAGAAAGTTGTCAAAACTGACACATTGTTATTAATAATGAAAACCAGAGCGCTTAGAGGCGATTCACTCGTGTGTGTGTCTGTTGGTGTGCTCATAAAACTGTCTGACATTTGATAATTACGTGAGTGAAATTAATAGCCCCAAACTTAAAGATCTTGGTCGTAAAATAATATTTGATTTTGGGGGGATTGGATTGTGGTTTGTAGTGGTAATGGAATTCAAGGGCAGGATGAGCAGAAATTGCATTTTCATTACCTAAAATAGACCTGGACTTTCTAAATATTTTTTTTTTCAGGGACTACAAAACGCGTGGATTTTTTAAATAATTTTTCTGGGGCGTCGATTTTTTAAATAATCTTTTTTCATGGACTATAATAGGCGAGGGTCACGTAGGGGATTATAGATACCAAGCAACGGCTCTGATTAACTTTACATGGCGAAGTCCAGGCCTATCTTGGTCCCTCTTTCATCTCAATTGTGGACACTGACCTCCCCGCGGTGCCGCCTGGTGTTGCTATTGCATACACATATATGTATGTGGATATCACCCGATGAAATAGTGAGCTAATATGTGCCGCATGTTCACCTATAAGAACTATAAAAAAATGGGTTGAGGCGTCCGGTTAGTTGCCCACTCTCGGAAAACCCAACCTACTATGAAAAAGCAAAGAAAAAGGAAACCAAAACCCCCTAACGATGACGACCGCCCGCAAACGTATGAAGGATCACAATCTGCGAATCTGCACTTGGAATGTGCGCACCCTGTACAAAACAGGCGCAGTGTTCGCTTTGGCGGATGTACTCAAGAAGTACAAATCCGATATTATTGCCTTACAGTAAATGCGATGGAAAGGGACAGGCGTAAGTAAATCAAACGATTACGCACTGTATTATAGCTGCCATGAAACGAGACATGAATTTGGCTGCGGATTAATGGTTACCAGGAGAATAAAAGACCTCGTCTCCAGATTCGCTCCAGTAGATGAGCGAATTGCTATAATCCGTACAAAAGAGAAGTTCTTCTACATCAGTCTCATTTGCGCCCATGCTCCGACCGAAGATAAAGATGAGCAGACCAATGACATATTTACGAGCGCCTAGAAACAGCATACGATCGCTGCCCTGGCCATGACATTAAAATTCTGCTAGGAGATTTTAATGCAAAAATCGGAAGGGAAAATATCTTTGGTCCCACCGTCGGAAAATTTAGTCTCCATGAAGAAACATCCGACAACGGCTTGAGGTTGATTGACTTCGCGGCAGCAAAAAACAGCAGCACAAGATTCAAGCATCTCGACATACACAAGGCCACCAGGATTTCTCCTGATCAAGCAACGAGAAATCAAATTGACCATGTTGTGATAGACGGAAGGCATTCGTCCAGTGTTTTAGACGTTCGATAGATACGAGAAGCGAATATCGAATCGAACCATTACCTTGTGGCAGCCATGGTTCGCACCCGTCTGAATGTTGCACAAAGGTGCGATCTAACACAACACGGAAACTCGTCGTCGAAAAGCTGAAAACACAACATGTAGCAGAGGCATACACCGCTCAACTTACCCACCTGCTTGACGAAAGCACTTCTTCTGTCGATAATAGTATAGAAGCACAATGGCAAAAAATTGCCCACTCCCTACAGCAAAAGCAACACTTGGGTACCCAAAACCATCATCCAGAAACCCATGGTACGATCAGGTGTGTCGTAATGCTACTGATAGGAAAAACGCAGCATATAGGGCAACCCTGCGGACAGTAGCAACACATAATGTGATGGAGAATTATCGGGGGAAAAGGAGAGAGGAGAAACGTATTTTCAGAAACAAGAAGAAATAACAAGAAAAACGTGTGCGTGAGCAAATCGAGATGTACATGAGTCAGAATGAAGTCCGGAAATTATACCAACGAGTAAAACAACAAACCGAAGGTTTTGGTGCAGATAAAGACAGCGTGTTGAGGATCTGGAAGGAGCATTTTGAAAAACTTCTGGTATCAAATAGTAGCGGTGAAGAGGATACCCCAGAACCAATAAGAGATGACGCTATAGAATATATACCACATAGCCAAGGTGAGGTCAGAGTAGCAATAAATCGGCTGAAGAATAATAAAGCAGCAGGAGCCGATGGGTTAAAAGTCGAACTATTCAAGACTGGTGGTCAGATGCTTGTCAGGAGCATGCACCAGCTGATGAGTACAATTTGAATAGAGGAATGCATGCCCAATGATTGGAACCTCAGCATCCTGCGTCCCTTGCACAAAAAGGGAGACAAGACGATATGTGCCAACTATAAAGGAATTAGCCTTCTTCCCATCGCATATAAAGTGTTATCCAGTGTGCTGTGTGAACGATTGAAGCCAATGGTCAATGGCATTATTGAACTATACCAATGCGGCTTCAGACCTGGCAAGTCCACCATTGACCAGATTTTCTCTTTACGCCAAATCCTGGAAAAGACCCACGAAAAACACATAGATGCATACCACCTATTCGTCGACTATAAAGCCGCATTCGACACCCCTATCCGTTCAGAGGTGTTTAAAGTCGTGTTTGCGTTCGGCATTCCTGCAAAAGTAAAACGGATATGCAGGATAACTTTAAGTGACACAAGGTCAGCAGTTAAAGTCGGAAAGGACCTCTCGGAGTCCGAACGATAATTCAGAAAAGGTGATAGTTTGTCGTGTGACCTTTTTAACATACTGCTGGAAAAGGTCATACGAGAGGCAAAAGTGAACAGAAATGGCACTCTGAACACCAAACAACACATGTTACTCGCCTACGCCGATGACAGCGATGTAATGAGTCGAACATTGCGATCGGTAACAGCCACCTTTGAATAAATTGAGAAGGAGTCTGCCAATGTGGGTCTGGCAGTAAACGGCGAGAAGACCAAGCTGATGGTATCAACGCGCAAGACGTCCAGTAGAGTCGGACCAACTGTGGAACTTGAGAACAACAGCTTCTAGGTAGTTAACGACTTTATATACCTTGGTGCCGCCATAAATAAAACGAATGACATCAGTTTTGAAATTCGGATATGGATTGTGATGGCCACCAGTAGGCCTATTCTGTCACTTTTAACAATATTCGATATTGTTTATTTTTTTTTGTTATTGGAGGAGATGCGTATAAGACCGACGCGCTTGGAAATCTTTTTTAAGCTCGGCTCATGAAACAACCGTTCTTTATTTTTTAAACAATTTTTTTCTAAGACTATAATAGGCGTGGATTTTTTAAACAATTTTTTTCTAAGACTATAATAGGCGTGGATTTTTTAAACAATTTTTTTCTAAGACTATAATAGGCGTGGATTTTTTAAACAATTTTTTTCTAAGACTATAATAGGCGTGGATTTTTTAAACAATTTTTTTCTAAGACTATAATAGGCGTGGATTTTTTAAACAATTTTTTTCTAAGACTATAATAGGCGTGGATTTTTTAAACAATTTTTTTCTAAGACTATAATAGGCGTGGATTTTTTAAACAATTTTTTTCTAAGACTATAATAGGCGTGGATTTTTTAAACAAGACTATTATAGGCGTGGATTTTTTAAACAATTTTTTTTTAGGCGTGGATTTTTTAAACAATTTTTTTTAGGCGTGGATTTTTTAAACAATTTTTTTTAGGCGTGGATTTTTTAAACAATTTTTTTTTGGCGTGGATTTTTTAAACAATTTTTTTCTAAGACTATAATAGGCGTGGATTTTTTAAACAAGACTATTATAGGCGTGGATTTTTTAAACAATTTTTTTTAGGCGTGGATTTTTTAAACAATGTTTTTTAGGCGTGGATTTTTTAAACAATTTTTTTCCAAGACTATAATAGGCGTGGATTTTTTAAACAATTTTTTTCTAAGACTATAATAGGCGTGGATTTTTTAAACAATTTTTTTTAGGCGTGGATTTTTTAAACAATTTTTTTCTAAGACTATAATAGGCGTGGATTTTTTAAACAATTTTTTTCTAAGACTATAATAGGCGTGGATTTTTTAAACAATTTTTTTCTAAGACTATAATAGGCGTGGATTTTTTAAACAATTTTTTTCTAAGACTATAATAGGCGTGGATTTTTTAAACAATTTTTTTCTAAGACTATAATAGGCGTGGATTTTTTAAACAATTTTTTTCTAAGACTATAATAGGCGTGGATTTTTTAAACAATTTTTTTCTAAGACTATAATAGGCGTGGATTTTTTAAACAATTTTTTTCTAAGACTATAATAGGCGTGGATTTTTTAAACAATTTTTATCTAGACTTTTTTTTTTAAACAATTTTTTTTTAAGGGCGTGGATTTTTTAAACAATTTTTTTCTAAGACTATAATAGGCGTTTTTTTAAACAATTTTTTTAGGCGTGGATTTTTTAAACAATTTTTTTCCAAGACTATAATAGGCGTGGATTTTTTAAACAATTTTTTTCTAAGACTATAATAGGCGTGGATTTTTTAAACAATTTTTTTCTAAGACGTGGATTTTTTAAACAATTTTTTTCTAAGACTATAATAGGCGTGGATTTTTTAAACAATTTTTTTCTAAGGCGTGGATTTTTTAAACAATTTTTTTCTATTTTTTAAACAATTTTTTTCTAAGACTATAATAGATTTTTTAAACAATTTTTTTCTAAGACTATAATAGGCGTGGATTTTTTAAACAATTTTTTTCTAAGACTGGATTTTTTAATAGGCGTGGATTTTTTAAACAATTTTTTTTTTAAACTAAGACTATAATAGGCGTGGATTTTTTAAACAATTTTTTTCTAAGACTATAATAGGCGTGGATTTTTTAAACAATTTTTTTCTAAGACTATAATAGGCGTGGATTTTTTAAACAATTTTTTTCTAAGACTATAATAGGCGTGGATTTTTTAAACAATTTTTTTCTAAGACTATAATAGGCGTGGATTTTTTAAACAATTTTTTTCTAAGACTATAATAGGCGTGGATTTTTTAAACAATTTTTTTCTAAGACTATAATAGGCGTGGATTTTTTAAACAATTTTTTTCTAAGACTATAATAGGCGTGGATTTTTTAAACAATTTTTTTCTAAGACTATAATAGGCGTGGATTTTTTAAACAATTTTTTTCTAAGACTATAATAGGCGTGGATTTTTTAAACAATTTTTTTCTAAGACTATAATAGGCGTGGATTTTTTAAACAATTTTTTTCTAAGACTATAATAGGCGTGGATTTTTTAAACAATTTTTTTCTAAGACTATAATAGGCGTGGATTTTTTAAACAATTTTTTTCTAAGACTATAATAGGCGTGGATTTTTTAAACAATTTTTTTCTATTAATAGGCGTGGATTTTTTAAACAATTTTTTTCTAGGCGTGGATTTTTTAAACAATTTTTTTCTAAGACTATAATAGGCGTGGATTTTTTAAACAATTTTTTTCCAAGACTATAATAGGCGTGGATTTTTTAAACAATTTTTTTCTAAGACTATAATAGGCGTGGATTTTTTAAACAATTTTTTTCTAAGACTATAATATGGATTTTTTAAACAATTTTTTTCTAAGTATTTTTTTTAAATATTTTATGATAATTTTATAGGATATAAAAAAATTACAACGACTTTTCAATTTTCTTTGTTTTTTTTTAATATGTCAAAGCGTTCAATATGTCATTTCCTTATCTTCATTATTTACGTTGTCTATTTCTTTTGAAAACATCCTTTGCATCATTACGAAGTTAAGTTGTGTAAATGATATCCATCCATATATAAATATTTCTCCTTCATTCCGAAAAAAGGTAATTTCCGGCTTGTCTAGCTATTTGATGTTTTGTATATTCATT
>NW_026881571.1:0-34343 GCF_032173495.1 Musca vetustissima | reverse complement strand
CATGATTCTAGCTTTATTGGTTCACCTAAAATTGAAATTGTACCAAATTTAGTACCATTTAGTACCCATAAGTATTATTTTCTTAAACTGAATCCTGACCACAATCCCACAGCCCTACAGTGATCCTAACTTCAAATTTCATTGTTCCCGCTCTATCGGTTCACCCAAATCCACACTGTACCGATTGTAGTACTTTTCGTACACACAAGTAACAAATTTCCAAAACTTTCATATCCTAATCCTACACTCCAACCGTACTTTTAATTTCAAATTCCAGCTCGATTTGTATCTCCAAATTAAATTTGTACCAAATATAGTACCATATAGTACTTTTCGTACACATGAGTACACGCTTTCAAAGCCATCTCCTTAAATAAACCTTACATCTAAACCCTAATTCGCATTCCAAATTTTTTTTAGCGCTATCCGTTCAAATGCTACAGAATTGTACCAAATTTAGTACATTTTTGTACTTTTCGGATACTTATAGTTCGAATTTCCAAAAATCCTTTGGTACATCTATCCTACACTCCATCAACGACCACCAAACCAAATTTCAGAGTTCTAACTCCACCGGTTCGCCAAATACAAATGGTATCACATGTAGTACTTTTCGTACCGTTCTAGTATGAATTTCCAACAACCCAGCCTCATCTGTCACCTTTAGACCAAGAGTGACCCTCCCCAAAATTTCAAGATTCTAACTTCAGCCGTTTCGTCTGGACGTTGATGAATCGTTAAATCAGTCAGTCAGTCAATCATTTACTCTTTTATTAGTATAGCTTAGTACTTTTTAGTACTTTTCGTACCGTTCTAGTACGAATTTCCAAAAACCCAGATTTATCTGTCACATTTGGACGAAGAGTGAACCTCACCCAAAATTTCAAGATTCTACCTTCAGCCGTTTCGTTTTATTAGTATAGATTGAACCAGCGTTAAAACAAAATTTTGATAAGGGTTCATTGTGGCGTATAAGTATGGACAACACGTATACGCAGTATTTGCCATGTAACCTTTGAGGAATTATGCCCACTTGACGTGTACGTATTGACAAATCTCTTCTAAAGATGTGAGTTTTTTTCGTAGCTATTGTCAAATCAAAACTGGAGCTGAAGATAAGTGTCTTCCGACAAGAATAATTTGGAGGCAGCCTAACTAAAAAGGATTTATTAACAAATATTTTTTCTTGACTGCAATAGGTGTGGATTTCTTAAATAATTTTTTTCGAGCACAGCAATAGGCGTGGATTTTTTAAATAATTTTTTTCGAGCACAGCAATAGGCGTGGATTTTTTAAATAATTTTTTTCGAGCACAGCAATAGGCGTGGATTTTTTAAATAATTTTTTTCGAGCACAGCAATAGGCGTGGATTTTTTAAATAATTTTTTTCGAGCACAGCAATAGGCGTGGATTTTTTAAATAATTTTTTTCGAGCACAGCAATAGGCGTGGATTTTTTAAATAATTTTTTTCGAGCACTGCAATTTTATTCGAGGACGTATAATTATTGCCAATACGTATACGCCATAATTTCATTGCTAATACTGTGTATACGTATTGTCAATACATATACTGTGGCGTATATGGACTCTTTTCAAATTTGAAAGTAACTCAGCCAGTTCAAATAAATCTTTAAAGTGTCAGAGATTTGAAAATTTAAAACATTTTTAAAAAAATATTTTCAAAGAAATTCCTTAAATCGTCACATACTTTACTTCAAAATTAAACCAAAAAATTTTAAACTTTCCTTCCTTTAAATAATTGTAATAATTTTATTCACTCACCTTGTTTGGTCCAGGGAATTTTCTACTAATAAATTATGCACACTTTGCACTCGAGAAAGGAAACTTTGTCCTTTTTTGAAATGCAAACATCGACTTCTACCATAACCATCCACAATAAAAAGGGTTTAATAAAATAAACCACTTAATTCTAAACAAATTAACTTCTTTTTGTTCCCCAAAAACAAAAAAAAAGTCGCCACTCGGACGACCCAAAAGTTATGCATAACACAAAAAAAGTCATCTAACAAAAATTCTTAACTCGTTTTCGGGACAAAATCGAAAATGAAATTGTCCATCAAAGCAACAAAAAACGGGACGGAGATGATGAAGAAAAAGAAGAGCAAAATATCAACATATTAAAGACCAATCGTCACCACCATTCATACAAATCGTCGTCATTAATTCCCATCGATTCATATGCAAATTTGTTTGGTGGTTGGTTTAGTGGGGATGCCATTGTTGTTTTTTTTCCTATTCCTTTTTCGTTTGTTCCCTGGATTTGATGGGATATGACCGTCCGAACTAGCTCTTAGCTATCAGCATAACAATAACGACATCGTTAGTTTAGAGTTAGGGATAGAGAATGGAACGAACAAATCGGGAAAAACATATATTGATATGACATTCATGGTGGCATTTTTGTTGTTGTGCCTTTGGCAGGACTTTGATAAAATTAAAAAAAAACTCATTTTCATGATGGACAAAGCATAGAGTTTTAAAATAATTTTTTTTTCAGTAAATAAAAAGGTGCCAATTTTTTAAAAAATATTTTTTCCTTGACCCTTTCTTAGCAATGGAACTTTTTTGTCACAGAACGTATAACTATTGTCAATACGTATACGCACCATGATTCCAAACCGGTTTCTAGGTTTCATTGTGGCGTATACGTATTGTCAATACTTATACGCCACAATGAAACCTAGGAAATGATGATTTACTACTGATTCTATAGACGTGGATTTTATAAAATTATTTTTTAGTGGAGCTATCGTAGGCGTGGGTTTTTAAAAGCGTTATCTCGGGTAGATATCAAGGCATGATTTTTTTTAAATATATTTTTTCAAGTAGCTTACTTAGGCTGGGACAAAATAGAGGCGTGGATTTTTTAAAAATATTTTTTTACGGAGCTAACTTAGGCTGGGACCTAATAGAGGCGTGGACTTTTTTAAAAATATTTTTTTATGGAACTAACTTAGGCTGGGACCTAATAGAGGCGTGGATTTCTTAAAAAAATATTTTTTATGGAGTTAACTTAGGCTGGGACCTAATAGAGGCGTGGACTTTTTAAAAATATTTTTTATGGAGCTAACTTAGGCTGGGACCTAATAGAGGCGTGGATTTTTATTCCCTTCACCATACTGTGGTACAGGGTATTATGTCTTTGTGCATATGTTTGTAACCGACAAAAGGAAACGAGATAGACCACATGGTTCCTTTTGAGAATATACATAAAATTACTTTCTAATTTATGCATGTCCATATGTCCGTCCGTCCGTTGGTCTTAAATGGTAAATAAAGTACAGGTCGCATTTATAATCCGATTTGGACGAAATTTGTTTAAACCAAGGACGAACCCTATTGAAATTGGGAAAATCGGTTCAGATTTAGATATAGCTCCCATATATATTTTCGTCCGATTTAAGATAAATGGTGCACCAGAGTACCTATATATCTTTCCATTTGCACGAAATTTGGCATAACGTACTAAATTAGGACTACAGTGAAGTGTGTTAAGTTTTGTGAAAATCGGTTAAAATTTATATATAGCTCCCGTATATATTTTCCTCCGATTTTTTTTATATATATATATATATATATATATATATCTTTCGATTTGCACGAAATTTGGCATAGCGTACTAAAGTAAGTCTAGAATGATGTGTGCAAAGTTTCGTAAAAGTCGGTTCAGATTTATATATAGCTCCCATATATATATTTTTGTCCGATTTAAGGTAAATGATGCACCAAAGTCCCTATATATCTTTCGATTTGCACGAAATTTGGAACAGCATTCTGAATTGGGTCTGGAGTCATGTCTGCCAAGTTTCGTGGAAATCGATTCAGATTTGGATATAGCTCACATACATATTCTCGTCCGATTTTGTGTAAATGGTGTAACAAAGTTCTATACATCTTTCGATTTGCACGAAACTTGGCACAGCGTATGGAATTAAGTCTAGAATGGTGTGTTCTATGTTTCGTGGAAATCGGTTCAGATTTAAATATAGCTCCAATATATATTTTCGTCCGATTTAAGGTAAATGACGCACCAAAGTCCCTATGAATATTCCGATTTGCGCGAAATTTTGCATAGGGTACTGAATTGAGTGTAGAATTATGTATGCTAAGTTTCGTTAAAATCGGTTCAGATTTAGATATAGCTCCCATATATATTTTCGTCCGATTTAAGGTAAATGGTGCACCAAAGTCCCTATTTATCTTTCGATTTGCATGAAATTTGGCATAGGGTACTGAATTGAGTGTGGAATGATGTGTGCCAAGTTTCGTGAAAATCGGTTCGGATTTAGATATAGCTCCCATATATAGTTTCGTCCGAGTTTGTGCAAATGGTGCACCAAAGTCCCTATATATCTTTAGATTAAGCCCAGAATGATGTGTGCCAAGTTTCGTGAAAATCGGTTCAGATTTAGATATAGCTCCCATATATAGTTTCGTCCGATTTTATGTAGATGGTGCACCAAAGTCCCGAAATATTTTTCGATTTGCACAAAATTTGGCATGGCACAATGAATTAGGTCTAGAATAATGTGTCTAATTAAGTCTAGAACGATGTGTGTTAAGATTTATGAAAATCGGTTCGGATTTAGATATATCTCCCATATATGTTTTCGTCCGATTTAGGGTAAATGGGGTATGTCCCCAATGTCCCCATATATCTTTCGATTTGCACGAAATTTGGCACAGCGTACTAAATTAAGTATAGAATGATGTGTGCAAAGTTTCGTAAAAGTCGGTTCAGATTTAGATATAGCTCCCATATATATTTTTGTCCGATTTAAGATAAATGGTGCACCAAAGTACCTATATATCTTTCGATTTGCACGAAATTTGGTATGGAGTACTGAATTAAGTCTAGACGGATGTGTGTTAAGTTTCATGAAAATCGGTTCAGATTTAGATATAGCTCCCATATATATTTTCGTTCGATATAAGGAAAATGGTGAACCATAGTACCTATATATCTTTCGATTTGCACGAAATTTGGCACAGCGTACTAAATTAAAGCCTGAAAGATGAGCGTTAAATTTCATGGAAATCGGTTCAGATTTAGATATAGCTCCCATGTATAGTTTAGTCCGATATTATGTAAATGGTGCACCAAAGTCCCTATATATCTTTCGATTTGCACGAAATTTTGCATAGGTTACTGAATTGAGGGTAGAATGATGTGTGTTAAGTTTCGTGAAAATTGGTACAGATTTCGACATAGCTCCCATATGTATTTTTGTCCGATTTAATGTACATGGTGCACCAAACACCCTATGTATCATTCGATGTGCACGAAATTTGGCATGCCGTACTGAATTGAGTCTAGAATGGTGTGTCTTAAGTTTCGAGAAAATGGGTTCAGATTTAGATATAGCTCCCATATATAGTTTCGTCTGATTTAATGTAAATGGTGACCAACGTCCCTTAATATCTTTCGATTTGCACGAAATTTTGCATAGGGTACTGAATTGAGTCTAGAAAGTGGTGAAGGGTATCATATAGTCGGCCCGTCCGACTTTACTACTTTCCTTATTAGTTTAAAAATATTTTTAGTGACCTTCTAAAGGCGTGAATTTAAAAAAAAAAATTAAGGACCTTCTAGTGATGAGGATTATTAAAAGTAGTTTTCCATCGACCATCAAGATATAGTGATCTTTCAATTTCTTTAGGAAGCCTCCGATAGGCGTGGATTTTTAAAAATATTTATTGAGGGCTTCCGATAGGCCATTACCCACTATAGGAGAAAATTTTTTTAATATTCCTCACATTAGATCTCAAATTATCCTGAATTCTTATAGAAAATTTTATCGTTTAAATTCTCTTTCAATCTTGATTCTCCGTTCTCCATCAGTTAGCTCGTTCGTCCATTCGTTGGCTCGGTTGGCTGGCTGGCTGTCGTCCATCACCGCCAGGCAAAAATAAGTTTTCGGTATGCTAATCACTTAAGACAACAAAAGCCAATCAAAATGTAAATAAGTACAACATAATTGTCACAGGATACGACTACAACATGTATCCTTTATCCAAAGCAAATACTCACACTGTTCACCATGCACACACACACCAACACTCACACCGGCACACAAATATTCACACGTATGCATACCAAACGGCATACAATGCATTGCAAACTTAGAACGATTATGCATGGCATTCATGGATGGGTGGGTGTGCCGGTAAGGGAAGGACGTGCTGGGCAAGCCTAAGTCCATGTGTATGTGTGTGTGCTACGGAAATGTACATGTGTCCAACAATGTGTCCACATTTCATTTGAGCAGGCGATGTAGCAAAACCCCATTGCACAAACACCCACAAAGTCGGATACGATGCAATCCCTCCCACCATCAGCACCCTCAACGCCCTCTTCCAAAACCCATTCCGAGCCTTTTTGCGCAATTCCAACACATTTGCCGGATTCTAATGCACTCTGTTCAAATGACTGTGTCTAAGCATATCACACGATTGACGTTGTTGTTGCAATGCAATGCAACAACAGTAACAACGTCGTTCGGAATAAACTGGACAGAGTTTGGCAAAACCATAATGTAAAGTCGGCCAAAAGCTACTTTGTGGCTAGCACAAAATAGCTACAGAAGCTTAGGCAGTGGAATAAATGACAGTGGAGGAAGACTTCCCCCCTGCAATGGGTGCACCATTTACCTTAAATCGGACGAAACTATATATGGGAGCTATATCTAAATCTGAACCGATTTTCACGAAACTTAGCACACATCATTCTACGCTTAATTCAGTATGCTGTGCCAAATTTCGTGCAAAACGATAGATATATAGGAACTTTGGTGCACAATTTACATGAAATCGGACGAAACTATATATGGGAGCTATATTTACATCTGATCCGATTTTCATGAAACTTGGCACATAGACTTAATTCATTACGCTGTGCCAAATTTTGTGCAAATCGAAATATATTTCGGGAATTTGGGGCACCATTTTCCTTAAATCGGATGAAAATAAATATGGGAGCTATATCTAAATTTGAACCCATCTTCACGAAACTTAGCACACACGATTCTAGCCCTAATTCATTACGATGTGCCAAATTTCGTGCAAATCGAGATATATATAGGGACTTTGGTACATCATTTACATTAAATCGGACGAAAATATATATGGGAGCTATATCTAAATCTGAACCGATTTTCACGAAGTTTAGCACACATCATTCTAGACTCAATTCAGTTCGCTATGGCAAATTTCGTGCAAATCGAAAGACATTTCGGGACTATGGTGCACCATTTACATTAAATCGGTCGAACATATATATGGAACCTACATCTAAATCTGACCAGATTTTCACGAAATTTAACACACATCTTTTTAGACTTAATTTACTACGCTATACCAAATTTCGTGCAAATCGAAAGATATATAGGGACTTTGATGCACCACTTACCTTAGATCGGACGAAAATATATATAGCAGCTATATCTAAATCTGAACCGATTTTCACGAAGTTTAGCACACATCATTCTAGACTCAATTCAGTTCACTATATCAAATTTCGTGCAAATTGAAGAATATATAGGGTCTTTGGTGCACTATTTCCATTAAATCAGACGAAAATATATTTGGGAGCTATATCGAAATCTGAACCTATTTTCACGAAACTTAGCACACATCTTTCTATAGTTAATTCAGAACGCTGTGCCAAATTTCGTGAAAATCGAAAGATATTTCGGGGCTTTGGTGCGCCATTTACCTTAAATCGAACGAAAATATATATGGGAGCTATATTTAAATCTGAACCGATTTTCACGAAACTTAACACACATCATTCTAGTCTTAATTCTGTACGCTATGCCAAATTTCGTGCAAATCGAAGGGTATATAGGGGCTTTGGTGCACCATTTATATAAAATCGGACGAACATATATGAGATATATTTAAATTTGAACCGATTTTCACGAAACTTAGCAAACATCATTCTAGACTCAATCAAGTATGATGTGCCAAATTTCGTGCAAATCGAAGGATATAGAGGGACTTTGGTGCACTATTTACCTAAAATCGTCCCAAAATATATATGAGAGCTATGTCTAAATCTGAACCGATTTTCACGAAACTTGGCAGACAACATTCTAGACTCAATTCAGTACGCTATGCCAAATTTCGTGCAAATCGAAGTACATATAGGGACTTTGGTGCACCATTTACATGAAATCGGACGAAAATATATATGGGGGCTATATCTAAATCTGAACCGATTTTTCCCAATTTCAATAGGGTTCGTCCTGGGGCCAAATAAATGAGCTGTGCCAAGTTTCATCCAATTCGAATCAAAAATGCGACCTGTACTTTGTGTGGGGAAGGGTATAAAAATCCATTCCTATCGTAGCTGCTTAAAAACATATTCTTTAAAAATCCACGCCTAAGGTAGCTCCCCTAAAAAATATTTTTTAAAGAATCACTGTTCCTCCCTCTCCTCAAAACCTTTGCCCATTTTCTCTAGTTGTGCGGAATTCTAGAAATGCTGCTGCATGCCTTGTCGTACAATGCCCAAGTATGTTGTCGATTTGTGTGTGTAGGTGTGTGAGAGTGTGTATGTTGGTGTGGGTGGGGTTGCCTGTGTATTGGTAAAATTGTTACTTGACATGCAAAAGAGTTTTAATTGAATTATTATTCGCTTGTATTGTCGCCCGTTTCATCGCCTCAACTTAGAAGCGGGCGAAAACTCCCAACCTCTGCTTCGGCACTTCTGGAAAAAGGACATGACCATGTCATTCATCTATCCTGCTACGGTATGTAGTTATATTGGAGTTGAGGAATTCAGTTTTGTTTTTGAGTTGACAACAACAATAACAACAAAAATAGAAACAACAACTAAAAAACAATAAAGTTTTGAATTTTATTTCCAGAATTGCTTTTATTGTTTTTCGAAAAACCGTTAAAACTTGTCAACGTCAAATTATCCTGAAAAAAACAGCAGGAGGATAACAATTGTTGAGGTAAAGTTAAACGCTTACTGCGATCGTTGTTGTTATTGTTGTTATATTTTTATGTGATTTGTAGAACTTTTTAACTCCACTCCGAAGCCTTCAGCCAACCTCCATTTCTCTCGCAGTATTGCGAGAGAGAGGTGAGTGCGGGCTTTGTAAAACTGTTAAGCCAATGCCCTTTGGCTATTTTCCAAACAAAAATGACGAACGTGAGTTTTCGCCAAAAAAAAAAATTTCATAGTGACAATTTTCAAAATAAATGTTTTCCAGGAGATTTTTTTTATTTTGTAGAACTTCGAGAAATTAAATTTTTGTCATAACTTTTTTGTGGCTAGTGACGGACAAAAATATTTATGAATTTTTAATTGTGTTAAATGATGAAACCAAAATACGATAATAATAGTATTATAAAAGAGACCAGGATAGACAGATTCAATTTGGAATAGAAAAATTATATTTTTAAGGGAGCTGCCATGGGCCAGGATTAAAAAAAAAATAGACAGCTACAAGAGGTGAGAATTTTTGAAAAAATATTTTTCATGGAGCTACCTTAGGCGAGGATTTTTATACCCCTCACCGCACTGTGGTACATGGTATTATGTCTTTGTGCATATGTTTGTAACAGGCAAGAGGAAACGAGATAGGCACATGGTTCCTTTTGAGAATATGCATAGAATCACTTTCTGAGTCGATCTATGCATGTCCGTCTGTCCGTCCGTCCATGTATTTTTGTGAACAAAGTACAAGTCACATTTATGGTCCGATTTGGATGAAATTTGGTACATGTCACTTGTTTGGCCCAAGGACAAACCCTATTGAAATTGGAGAAAATCGATTAAGATTTAGATATAGCTCCCATATATAGTTTCGTCCGATTTTAAGTAAATGGTGCACCAAAGTCCCTATATATAATTCGATTTACACGAAATTTGGCATAGAATACTAAATTAAGCCTAGAGTCATGTGTGTTAAGTTTTGTGAAAATCGGTTCAGATTTAGATATAGCTCCCATATATATTTTCGTCCGATTTTAGGTAAATGGTGCACAAAAGTCCGTATATATCTCTCGATTTGCACGAAATTTGGCATAGCATACTGACTTACGTCTAGAATGATGTGTATTAAGTTTCGTGAAAATCGGTTCAGATTTAGATATAGCTCTCATATATATTTTCGTCCGATTTAAGATAAACGGGGCAACAAAGTCCCTATATAACCTTCGATTTGCAAGAAATTTGGTGTGGCGTCCTGAATTAAGTCTAGAACGATGTGTGTTAAGTTTCGTGAAAATCGGTTCAGATTTAGATATAGCTCCCATACAGATTTTCGTCCGATTTAAGGTAAACGGGGCATCAAAGTCCCTATATATCATTCGATTTGCACGAAATTTGGCATAGCATACTAAATTAGGACTACAGTGAAGTGTGTTAAGTTTCGTAAAAAGCGATTGAGATATAGATATAGCTCCCATATATATTTTCGTCCGATTTTAGGTAAATGGTGCACCAAAGCCCCTATATATATTTCGATTTACACGAAACTTGGCATAGCGTACTTAATTAAGCCTAGAATGATGTCTACCAAGCTTCTTGAAAATCGGTCCAGTTTTAGATATAGCTCATATATATATTTTCGTCCGATTTTATATAAATAGTGCTTCAAGTTCCCTATATATCCTTCGATTTGCACGAAATTTGGCATAGCATACTGAATTAGGTCAAGAATGATGTGTGCTAAGTTTCGTGAAAATCGATTCAGATTTAGATGATTTAGATATAGCTCTCATATATAGTTTCGATTTGAGGTAAATTGTGTTCAAAAGTCCCTACATATCTTTCGATTTGCACGAAATTTTGCATAGGGTACAGAATGTGTGCTAAGTTTCGTGAAAATCGGTTTAGATTTAGATATAGCTTCCATATATATTTTCGTCCGACTTTAGGTAAATGGTGCACCAAAGTCCCTATATATCTTTCGATTTGCACGAAATTTGGCATGTCATAATGAATTGAGTCTAGAATGATGAGTGTTAAGTTTCGAGAAAATCGGTTCAGATTTCGATATAGCTCCCATATATTTTTTCGTCCGATTTTATGCAAATGGTACACCAAAGTCCCTATTTATATGTCGATTTGCACGAAATTTGGCATAGCATAATTAATTGAGTCTAGAATGATGTATGCTCAGTTTCGTGAAAATCGGTTCAGATTTAGATATAGCTCTCATATATATTTTTGTCCGATTTAAGATAAACAGGGCATCAAAGTCCCTATATATACTTCGGTTTACACGAAATTTTGCATAGGGTACTAAATTACGTCTAGAATGATGTGTGCTAAGTTTCGTGAAAATCGCTTCAGATTTATATATAGCTCCAATATATATTTTCGTCCGATTTTATGTAGATGGTGCAGCAAAGTCCCCATATATCCTTCGATTTGCACGAAATTTGGCATAGCGTACTGAATTCAGTCTAGAATGATGTGTGTTAATTTTCCTGAAAATCGGTCCAGATTTAGATATAGCTCTTATATTTTTTTCGTCCGATTTATGGTAAACGGCAACCAACATTGGTCCTTATTTAAATGCATATTTATCCTTTGGCTGACTTCCCTCACACACCTCAGGCTCTTTATCCTCCTGTTAATTCCAGGTGCAATCACTGGCCATTGATTAGCATAGTCTGTCTGTCGCTATGAGTATTTGTATGTATGTGTGGTTGTGTAGGTGTGTGTTTTTAATGCAATGTTATTATCATGTCACTGATGTTGTTATAAAAACAACACCATTGTTGTTTTTGTTTTGCCACACATATCAACCAGACCTCCTCCCATTCATTTCCATCTCCTACCCCCCCTCAAAAACCACTAAAACCCCCAAACGATAGACCACCAACCAAACAAACACCATGGACAACAAACGAACATAGAGACCTGTTAGCCAGCCTGCCGATATACCGGCCGGTCTAATGACCCCCGCCCCACCCCCACAATGTGACAGTGACACTTTATTTGCGTGACATTAGAATATATCTGCGGTCTAACATTTGTGGTAAAAAAAACTTTTGTTTTGTTGCCATTTTTATTTTAGCCTGTTTCAGGTTTTTTTTCATCATTCTTGGTTTTGTTAGGCCCTTGTCCGAACCCAGAGGTCCCATGGCTAGAAAAAAAAAAACAAGAACAATAAAAACCTAAACAACAAATGTAAACTTATTTATTACTGACACTATCGCAATTGTTTTGCTGTTATTGCAGGGTAGCAGTTCTGTTCGGTTGTTGATGTCTGGAGGCAGGGTACGATCAGGAGCCGTAAAGTTGTTTATGCTAAAACAAATGAAATGGTAATATTCTGGACTCATGTGTGTGTGTGGGGAGGATTGTTGCAAAAACCACTACAAAAAATGGGACCCAGACCCCCAATAGCAATTGCAAGAAGTGGACAGACAGTCCGACCGACCGACAAATTTACATATGAACATGTGTGTAAAGAGGAAATTGTACACAAAATTGTACGAATCAGGACATGTGTAACAAAAATAAAAAAGACAAATAAAACCAGTAAGGAAAGTAGTAAATTCGGATGGGTCCGACTATATGATACCCTTCACCACTTTGGTTATATTCTACATATTTATCCTAACAGACGTCATCTTTCCGAAGGACCATTGACATGAGATTTAACGAACTAAATATGCGATCTTTATTATACCCTTCACCACACTGTGGTACAGGGTATTATGTCTTTGTGCATATGTTTGTAACAGGCAAAAATAATCGAGATAGACCCATGGTTCCTTTTGAGAATATGCATAGAATCACTTTCTGAGTCGATTTATGCATGTCCGTCTGTCCGTCCGTCCATGTATTTTTGTTAACAAAGTACAGGTCGCATTTATGATCCGATTTGGATGAAATTTGGCACAGGTCACTTAATTGGCCCAAGGACGAACCCTATTGAAATTGGAGAAAATCGGTCCACGTTTAGGCATAGCTCCCATATAAGGGTACCCCAAAATTTTCGGTATTTTGAGGTTCTTGAGCGCGTTTTTTAACTGAATTCGCTGAAATTTGGTACTTTGAGTTCTTATTGGGTAGCAAATCTCTCTACCAAAAATTATAAATAAAGGTCCATTTTTTCAGATAACCCCCCTATATAAGATTACCCCCAATTTTCGGTATTTTGGGGGTTTTGATCGCATTTTCAGACCGAATTCGCTGAAATTTGGTACTTTGTGTTCTTATTGGGTAGCAAATCTCCCTACCAAAAATTATAAATAACGGTCCATTTTTTCGCATAACCCCCATATAAGGGTACCCCCAAATTTTCGGTATTTTGAGGTTCTTGAGCTTGTTTTTTAACTGAATTCGCTGAAATTTTGTACATTGAGTTCTTATTGGGTAGCAAATCTCCCTACCAAAAATTATAAATAAAGGTCCATTTTTTCAAATAGCCCCCATATAAGATTACCCCCAATTTTCGGTATTTTGGGGGTTTTGATGGCATTTTTCGACCGAATTCACTGAAATTTGGTACTTTGTGTTCTTATTGGGTAGCAAATCTCTCTACCAAACATTATAAATAAACGTCCATTTTTTCGGAAAGCCCCCATATAAGGCACCCCCAATTTTCGGTATTTTCGGGTTTTTGGGCTCGCTTTATAACTGAATTCGCTGAAATTTTGTACATTGGGTTCTTATTGGGTACCAAATTACTCCACTAAAAATTATAAATATAGGTCCAGTTTTTCTGGTAGTACCCATATAACGGTACCCCAAAATTTTTGGTATTTTGGGGGTTCTGATAGGATTTTTCGACCAAATTGACTGTAATTTAGTACGTCGAGTTCTTATTAGGTAGCACATCTCTCCACTATAAATTATAAATATTGGTCAATTTTTTCTGGTAGCCCCCAGGTTTTGAGGTTCTTGAACCAAATTCTTTTTTCTGGTACAGGGTATTATGTTTTTGTGCATATGTTTGTAACATGCAAAAATAATCGAGATAGACCCATGGCTCCTTTTGAGAATATGCATAGAATCACTTTTTGAGTCGAAATTTGGCACAGCGTAGCAAATTAGGTCTAGAATGATGTGTGTAAAGTTGCTGAAAATCGGTTCAGATTTATATATAGCTCCCACATATACTTTCGTCAGATTTAATGTAAATGGTGCACCAAAGTCCCTATATATCTTTCGATTTGCACGAAATTTGGCACCGCGTAACAAATTAGGTCTAGAATGATGTGTGTTAAGTTTCCTGAAATCGGTTCAGATTTAGATATAGCTTCTATATCTGACCAAATGAACAATTTAGTATCGGTTGCAGAATGACGTGTTTATGGTTCCAATTTCATTTTACTGGTCCTTTAAAAATGCGACTTCTGTTAGGATTCATCTGTTGAATATACTCAAAGTGGTGAAGGGTATCATATAGTCGGCCCCGTCCGACTTTACTACTTTCCTTACTGGACTATAAGTATCGTATACCGACTAACATCAATCCCAACGAAATTTTGTACAAATTGAAGGAAATATAGGAGCTTTGGTGCAATATTTACATTAAATCCGACGAAAATATATATGGGACCTAGGTCTAAATCGGAACTGATTTTCACGAAACTTAGCACACATCATTCTAGGCTTAATTCAGTACGTTATGACAAATCTCGTGCATATCGAAAGATCTATAGGGGCTATGGTGCATCCTTTACCTTAAATCGGACGAAAATATACATGGGAGCTATATCTAAATCTGAACCGATTTTCACGAAACTTAGCACACATCGTTTTAGGCTTAATTCAGTATCCTATGCCAAATTTCGTGCAAATCGATGGATATTTAGGGACTTTGGTGCACCATTTACATTAAATCGGACGAAAATATATATGGGAGCTATATACCGATTTTCGCGAAACTTAACCCACATCATTCTAGACCCAATTCAGTATGCTGTGCCAAATTTTGTGCAAATCAAAGAATATATAGGGTCTTTGGTGAACCATTTACATAAAATCGGACAAAAATATATATGAGAGCTATATCTAAATCTGCACCGATTTTCCCGAAACTCACCACACATCATTCTACACTCAATTCAGTACGCTGTGCCAAATTTCATGCAAATCGAAGAATATATATGGTCTTTGGTGCACCATTTACATTATATCGGGCGAAAATATATATGGGAGCTATAACTAAATCTGAACCGATTTTTGTGAAAATTAGCACACATCATTCTAGGCTTAATTCAGTACGTTTTGCCAAGTTTCGTGAAAATCGAAGGATATAGGGACTTTGGTGCCCTATTTACCTAAAATCGGGCAAAAATATATATGGGAGCTATATCTAAATTTGAAGCGATTTTCACGAAATTTAGCACACTTCGTTCTAGGCTCAATTCAGTACGCTGCGCCAAATTTCGTGCAAATCGAATGATATATAGGGACTTTGGTGCATCATTTACCTTAAATCGGATGAAAATATATATGGGGGCTATATTTAAATCTGAACCGATTTCTACGAAACCAAGCACACATCATTCTACACTCAATTCAGTACGCTATACCAAATTTCGTGCAAATCGAAGGATATATAAGGACTTTGGTGCACCATTTACCTAAAATCGGACGAAAACATATATGGGACCTAGATCTAAATCTGGACCGATTTTCACGAAACTTAGCACACATCATGCTATGCTCAATTCAGTACGCTGTGCCAAATTTCGTGCAAATTTAGTGACTTTTCTGCACCATTTACCTTAAATCGGACGAAACTATATATGGGAGCTATATCTAAATCTGAATCGATTTTCGCGAAACTTAACCCACATCATTCTAGACCCTTTTGCCTTTTGCCTGTTACAAACATATGCACACAAAGACATAATACCCTGCACCACAGTGTGGTGAAGGGTATAAAAATACACGCCTAAGGTAGCTGCTGGAAATTTTTTTTAAATCCCCACCTCTTGTAGGTACATTAAAAAATGTTGAAAAATCTTGTAGGTCCTAGAGAACCCAAAACTATCGACCCTTTATAAGTTACCCTACCATAAAAACTTCTTGTCAAAAAAGAAAAATCCACCCTGCCACAAACAATGTGTGCTCCTCCCACTCCCAGGTTCTCTATTTCGATAAATGACAACATCTAGAATTGCCACAACAACAACCGAATCTTGATTGTGGCTTCAAATGCAATTTATTTTATGGTTACAACCGAACAATCAAACATGACATTTGTCAAGGAGTTGGGAAAAACTCGTAGCAGGGGGAGGAGGAGTATGGCTGGTTTAAAAGCTAATTATAGAATATTCCGAAAAATAAATTTGAAAATTATTTTAAATACCTAATATAGAAATTAAAAATCCTTTTTAAAGTCTTTGGCCTTAATTAGCCCTTAAAATGATAGCAATTTTCGGACAATAACAGATTTTTGTGGCTCCTGGATTCCAATTTTGCTGAAACACTTCGTTAGACATTTATGGTTATGCTGCCATGACCATTGTGTGTCGCCCTGGTCATCATCATTAAAACGAAGTGAAAAGAAGACAATTTTAGTCGAAGAGAAAGCCATTCAAGTCGATCTGCCGGTCGGCCTTTCGTTCGTTCGGTCGTCGTCCTGCCTGTCTGCTTAGCAATTAAATGCCAACCAAGCATTTAAAAGTCTTCGACACTAAAAGAAAAAATCAGCCGACAATCATCAGGTAATTGCTGCAACAAATTTACAGCTTGCAACAAATGATAATTGCCACAGCAGGGTGAGCACTCTTTAAAGGAAATGGAAAATGGCCAACACACACCGAAATAACTTCCAAGTGCCAATTACTTTCAAAAGTTCAAACACAAATGAATTCTGGCTACTTCTTCGTTTCGTTTTCTCGATTCTTTTCTGTTGGAATCCTTGGGCCTCAAGTAAAGATGTGAAAGAAAAAGAAAGAAATTATCTAAAAATTCAAGAGAGAAAAAGAGGGAGGGTAGGCATGCTGGGAGATAAAAATATTTTTTTCAGGTACCTTAGGTCTGGATGTTTGGAACATATTTTTTTGGGGAGCTACTTTAGGCCTGGATGTTTTAAAAATATTTTTTTATATTTTGTTCCATAAGCCGAACTTAAAAAAAGATTTCCAAGCGCTTCGGCCTTGTGCGCATCTCCTCTAATTTGAATGATCACGTTCCAAGATGTTGTTTTCTACTTGGTCCATTTCATCTGATTCGTGGCCTTCCCCTTCTACGGGAACCATCAGTAGGCTTGCTTTTATATGCCTTTTGAGCTGGACCGTCTTCATCCATTCGCACAACATGCCCTAGGCAACGTAGTTGCTGCAGCACGATCCGTCTAAAAATACCGATGTCCGAGAATAGATGGTATAGCTCATGGTTCATTCGACGGCAATATTCACCATCTACGCAGATCGGCCCATAGATCTTCCGGAGAATTTTTCGTTCCATAAGCCGAGCTTTAAAAAGATTTTCTGGCGCGCGTCGGTCTTGTGCCCATTTCATCCAATCTGAAAGACCATATTCGGCAATGTTGTCTTCTACTTGAGCTTTCCATCGGGTTCGTGGCCTTCCCCTGCTGCGTGAACCATCAGCTGTTTTGCTTTTATATGCCTTCTGGGCTGGGGCATCTTCATGCATTCTCACAAAATGGCCCTGGCAACGTGGTCGCTGCAGCTCGATACGTCTAACAATACCGATGTCCCAGAACAGATGGTATAACTCTTGGTTCATTCGACGTCGATATTCACCGTCGACGCAGATAGGACCGTAGATCTTTCGGCGAATTTTTCATTCAAACACCCCAAGAGCTGCCTCATCTGCTTGCGCAAGTACCCATGCTTCAGATCCGTATAACAGTACGAGTAGTATCAGCGTCTTGCGGAGTGTGAGTTTGGTCTGGCGGGAGGTGGCCTTGTTTCTAAACTGCTTACTTAGACCATAGTAGCATCTTTTGGTCATCACAATCCCTCTCCGAATTTCAAAACTGATGTCATTCGTTTTATATATGGTGGTACCAAGATATATAAAATCTGTGACTACCTCGAAGCTGTAGTTCTCAAGTTCCACAGTTGGTCCGAGTCTACTGGACGTCGTCTTGCGCGTTGATACCATCAGCTTGGTCTTCTCGCCATTTACTGCCAGACCCACTTTGGCAGACTCCTTCTCAATTTGTTTAAAGGTGGCTGTTACCGCTCGCAATGTTCGACCCATTATATCGATATAGGCAACGCCGACGACATCGATACATTGGTGTACAGAGTGCCATTTCTGTTCACTTTTGTTCTGTTCGCGGTGCCTCTACTTCGCGGAAGTCTTCTTCTGCGGTTGTGGATGTCGTGTAGGCTCCCCGTGAGGACAGTTTCGTTGATTGTTTGTCTTGTGATGTCCGTTGCCGCGGTCTTTGGGCTCTTTGTGCAGTCCGTGAAGACAGTTTGTGTTGTGTGCATTTGTTCATCGTCGCCACTACCTGTGGCAAGGTCTTCCTTGTCACTTGCGGTTACTTGCTGCCGTTGCCGTTGGTATTTTTGTGATACCAGCCCGGACTTGTGTCGAACTGGGAGAGGCTTCGGTCTCGAGCCTGAGAGGAGGTTTTCCTTACCGCGGGTGTCAGGTGCTCCTGGATCTGTCGATCCAGCCTGACAGTTGGTGTGGACCCCCAGGGGAGATTCGCGGGGGTTGTGGTTTCGCCCCTCACCAAGGGGGAGAGTATGCCTTCTGCATGTTCTCCAATTGGTACAGCACTTTGGTGCTGGTGCGCTGGTAGGCGCATATATGCCTTTGGCTCAACCACTGCGATGTAGGCCTATGGACAGGTACTCGCATAAAACACTTTCAGATACAGTTCACTTTTGCCTCTCGTATGACCTTTTCCAGTAGGATGTCAAGAAGGTCACGCGACCAACTGCCACCTTATTTGAATCCTCGTTCGGTAGTGAAGGGCTCCAAAGGTTCTTTCCGACTTTAACTGCTCAACTTGTGTCACTTAAAGTTATTCTGCATAGCCGTATTAATTTTGCAGGAATGCCGAACGTAGACATGGCTTTAAACACCTCTGAACGGATAGGGCTGTCGATTGCGGCTTTATAGTCCACGAATAGGTCGTATGTGTCGATATGTTTTTCGTGGGTCTTTTCCAGGATTTGGCGCAGAGTGAAAATCTGGTTAATGGTGGATTTGCCAGGTCTGAAGCCGCATTGGTATGGTCCAATAATGTCATTGACCATTGGCTTCGATCGTTGTTCACACAGCTCTCTGGATAGAACTTTATATGCGATGGGGAGGATACTTATTCCTCTATAGTTGGCACATATCGTCTTGTCTCCTTTAAACACCTCTGAACGGATAGGGCTGTCGTTGAATGCGGCTTTATAGTCGACGAATAGGTGGTATGTGTCGATGTGTTTTTCGTGGGTCTTTTCCAAAATTTGGTGCAGAGTGAAAATCTGGTCAATGGTGGATTTGCCAGGTCTGAAGCCACTTTGGTATGGTCCAATAATGTCATTGACCATTGGCTTCGATCGTTCACACAGCACACCGGATAGCACTTTATATGCGATGGGAAGGAGACTTATTCCTCTATTGTTGGCACATATCGTCTTGTCTCCTTTTTTGTGCACGGGACACAGGATGCTGAGGTTCTTCCAGTCGTTGGGCATGCATTCCTCTTGCCAAATTGTACAAATGAGCTGGTGCATGCTCCTGACCAGCATTTGACCACCAGTCTTGAATAGTTCGGCTGGTAACCTATCAGCTCCTGCTGCTTTATTATTCTTCAGCCGATTAATTGCTATTCTGACCTCATCTTGGATAGGTGGTATACTCTATACCATAATCTCTTATTGGTTCTGGGCTATCTTCATCACCGCCACTATTTGATAGCAGAAGCTTTTCAAAATGATCCTTCCAGATTCTCAACACACTGTCTGTATCTGTCACCAGGTTTCCTTCTTCATCTCTACAGGTGGATGTGCCTGCGCCAAAGCCTTCGGTTTGGTGTTTTACTTGTTGGTAAAATTTCTGAACTTCATTCTGACTCCTGTACATCTCGATTTGATCACGCTCACGTTTTTCTTGTTCTTTCTTCTTGTTTTTCTGAAAACACGTTTCTCCTCTCTCGTTTTCTCCCGATAATTCTCCATCACATTACGTGTTGCTACTGTCTGCAGGGTTGCCCTATACGCTGCGTTTTTTCACATCGGTAGCATTACGACACTCCTAATCGTACCATGGGTTTCTTGGTGGTGGTTTTTGGTAACCAAGTGTTGCTTTTGCTGCAGTTTGTAGGGAATGGTCAATTCTTTGCCATTGTGCTTTTATATTATTATCGGGACATAAAGAGCTTTCTTCAAGCAGGTGGGTAAGATGAGCGGAATAGGCCTCGGCTAACTGTTTTGTTGGCAGCTTTACGACGTCGAGTTTCCATGTTGTGTTAGATCGCACCTTTGCTGCTACATTAAGACTAGTGCGAACTTTGGCTGCTACAAGGTAATGGTCCGAATCGATATTCGCTCCTCGGATCAATCGGACTTCTAAAACACGATCAATTTGATTTCTCGCTGCTTGATCAGGAGAAATCCAAGTGGCCTTGTGTATATCGAGATGCTTGAATCTGGTGCTGCTAACTACCATGTTTTTTGCTGCCGCGAAGTCAATCAACATCATGCCGTTGTCTGATTTTTTTTCATGGAGGCTGAATTTTCCGACGGTGGGGCCAAAGATATTTTTTTTCACCCCTTGAAAAAAACTTGGCACAAGGTGTAGCTAAGTGTTTTGTGTGTGAACGAAAAAATATCCGAAAATTGCTTTAGCTGACTAAATACATCAATTGAATTTACAACAACAGCAACCACTTCGTTTGTTGTTAAAGACAACCGGGTCAGGATGGACAGCATCCTGACAGGATTGCTTTCCAAACAGCCAGCCAAAAAACGGAAAGCATCAAAAAAAATATAGGATAAAAGGCCTATCTGTGTGTGTGAACGTATTGTCAGGATATTATTTTTATTTTTCAGGAGTTTTTTTTCCTAACATTACAGTTATGTCTCAGGCACTTCAATTAGAAGACTTTCACTCTAGGAAAAACAAAAATAAATTGCGACGACATTTCCCGTGGCTCTTCAATGTTTTTTTTTCGGATTTTTCTTTGTTTATCTGGGTATGTGTTCTGTTTTGTATGTGTGGTGGGAATCTTTATATCCTGTTTTAATGTTAAGTGGGACTACGTGTTTTTAGGTGGCAAATACTTACCGACTCTTTCAAATTATTTCGGATGATTCCGTAATTTTTGTATTTTTTTTTTTTCAAAATAATTTTTGCTATCTATAATGGGCGTGAATTTAAAAAATATGTTTTGCAATCTACAATAGGCGTGGATTTCCATACCCTTCACCACACTGTGGTACGGGGTATTATGTCCTTGTGCATATGTTTGTAACAGGCAAAAGGAAACGAGATAGACCCATGGTTCCTTTTGAAAATATGCATAGAATCACTTTCTGAGTCGATTTATGCATGTCCGTCCGCCCGTCCGTCTGTCTGTCCATGTTAAATTGTAAACAAAGTACAGGTCGCATTTATGATCCGAATTGGATGAAATTTGGCATAGGTCACTTATTCGGTCCAAAGACGAACCCTATTGAAATTGGGAAAAATCGGTTCAGATTTAGATATAGCTCCGATATATATTTTCGTCCGATTTAAGGTAAATGAGGTACTAAAGTCCCTAAATATCTTTCGATTTGCACGAAATTTGGTACAGTCTACTGAATTAGGTCTAGAACGATGTGCGCCAAGTTTCGTGAAAATCGGTTCAGATTTAGATATAGCTCCCATATATAGTTTCGCCCGATTTTAGGTAAATGGTGCACCAAAATCCCTGAAAATCATTTCCTTTACACGAATTTTGGCATAGCGTATTGAATTAAGTCTAGAATGACGTGTGCTAAGATTCGTGAAAGGTTCAGATTTAGATATTGCTCCCATATATATTTTAGTCCGATTTAAGGTAAATGGTGTACCAAAGTCCCTATATATCTTTCGATTTGCACGAAATTTGGTATAGCCTACTGAATAAGGTCTAGAATGATGTGTGCTAAGTTTCCTGAAAATCGGTTCAGATTTAGATATAGCTCCCATATATATTGTCATCCGATTTAAGGTAAATAATGTACCAAAGTCACTATATATCTTTCGATTTGCATGAAATTTGGCATAGAGTTCTAAATTTAGTCTAGAATGATGTGTGCTAAGTTTCGTGAAAATCGGTTCAGATTTAGATATAGCTCCCATATATATTTTCGTCCGATTTAAGGTAAATGGTGTACCAAAGACCCTCTATATTTTTCGATTTGCACGAAATTTGGCATAGCGTACAGCGTTATGAATTAGGTATAGAATGATATGTGTTAAGTTTCCTGAAAATTGGTTCCGATTTAGATATAGCTCCCATATATATTTTCGTCCTATTTAATGTAAATGGTGTACCAAAGACCCTCTATATTTTTCGATTTGCACGAAATTTGGCATAGCGTACTGAATAATGTCTAGAATTATGTGCGCTAAGTTTCCTGAAAATCGATTCAGATTTAGATATAGCTCCCATATATATTTTCGACCGATTTAATGTAAATGGTGCACCAAAGCCCCTAAATATCTTTCGATTTGCATGAAATTTGGCATAGCGTACTTAATTAAGCCTAGAATTACATGTGCTAAGTTTCGTGAAAATCGGTCAAGATTTAGATATAACTCCCATATATATTTTGGTCCGATTTAATGTAAGTGGTGCACCAACGACCCTATATATTTTTCGATTTGCATGAAATTTGGCATAGCGTATGACATATCGTACTGAAGTTAATATAAATTAATCTCTAGCAAGTTTCCTTGAAATCGGTCCACATATAGATATAGCATAGCTTCTATAAACAATTTCGAACTATCACATATTTAAGTTGGTTCAATTTCGTGTCAATGTTCCTTCAAAAAGGCGACGTCTGTTAGGATACATATGTAGAATATACCCAAAGTGATGAAGGGTATCATATAGTCGACCCAGTCCGACTTTACTACTTTCCCCACTGGTTTCAAAAAATATTGTTGGCTACCTACAATAGGCCTGGAGGGTTTTTTAGAAGCCTACCCTTAGGCGTGATTTTTTAGAAAATATTTCTGGCTATCTACAATAGGTGTGGATTTTTTAAATTATTATTTTTTTATCTTTTAAATTTTGTGTGCCAATTTTATCACTTTGTTTTCTATTTTATTAGCCATATATCTTCTTTTATCGTTTTTTTATAACACCAATAAAATGTAAATTTGGAATTGATTTCAAAAAAAAAAAAAAAGAAAAATGTGCTGCAATAAATTCCAACACTATTAAAATGACATTATTGAAAATTTATATCCTTCGTTTGCATTGGCTGTAAACGAACTTGGAAAAGGTCAAAATTATATACAAGCATATTTACATACATAAAATATTTTGAAATAGAAAAAATAAATTTTGGAATACAAACCTTAGGTTGTGATCAGAAGCCTCCGAAGCTTCATTTTTATTTTTTTTATTACAAAAAAAAAATAAAAATTAAATCTTTTCCCGATTACCTTCCCTCTGTCCCATTCAAATTCATAATTATCGGAAGATGTTAACCACAACAGCTTTTTAAAGACTCAAGACAACCACCACCAACAAGAAAAACCCGCAACATTTTGCGGTTTAAAGCCTCGCCACTACCACCACCACTACTACTGCGAATCGTTTCCTTTCTTTCCTTCTTCTCCTTCCGGTCAGCTAAAAATGCCGCGTAATTTTCTGAAAATCACACAACGTGCCAAAGATGTTATGTTTTGGTTTATTG
Organism: Musca vetustissima; assembly: GCF_032173495.1. Lineage (NCBI taxonomy): Eukaryota > Metazoa > Arthropoda > Insecta > Diptera > Muscidae > Musca > Musca vetustissima. Next base: position 10,510 of record NW_026881571.1, on the reverse strand, counting down.
TCCTGCAGCAATGAAGTGATGCTGCCTCAGCCGTAGTCACCGCTATGGCCGCTGTTCCTCTATTTTAGTTGTCATTGTCCAATGTTGCTGTCCCGGACTTTTGTTTATGGTGTCTGTTCGTCCGCTAGCTGGATATTTTGTAGCATTGTTTCTGTTGACTTATTGTCGGTTTTAACTTTTGTTGTTGTTGTTGTTCTGCTTCTTACGAACGAACTTGTAACACAAGTGCGGTTGGCATTGCTGTGATTAAGTAGCATGTTGTATATGGTGTTTGTTGTTGTTTCTTTTTGGAGGACACATGACACTGGCAAAGTTTTTGCTCTGAATAGCGGTCAAGAAACTGTGGGAATGGAAAATGCATAACTTCAAAAAATATTTTTTGAAAAAAAAATCCATGCCTTGAGGATAACTTCAAAAAATATTTTTTTTAAGCCAGTAAGGAAAGTAGTAAAGTCGGACTGGGCCAACTATATGACCCTTCAGACGGCGCCTTTTCGGCGCCTTTTTGAAAGAATACTAATTTCAGTACGTTGTGTCAATAGGCCTAATTATGGGTCTTTAGTGCATAATTTACATTAAATCGAACGAAAAAAAAAAATATATATATAGGAGCTATAACTAAATCTCAACCGAAACATAGCACACATCATTCTCGACCTAATTCAGTACCCTATGCCAAATTTCGTGCAAATCGAAAGATATATAGGGACTTTGGTTCACCATTTACATAAAATCTGACGAAACTATATATGGGAGCTATATCTAAATCTAAACCGATTTTCACGAAACTAAGCACTCATCATTCTCGACCTAATTCAGTACTCTATGCCAAATTTCGTGCAAATCGAAAGATATATAGGGACTTTGGTTCACCATTTACATAAAATCTGACGAAACTATATATGGGAGCTATATCTAAATCTAAACCGATTTTCAGGAAACTTAACAAACATCATTCTCGATCTAATTGAGTACACTATGCCAAATTCCGTGCAAATCGAAGGATATATGGGTACTTTGGTGCACCATTTACCTTAAATCGGAGGAAAATATATATGGGAGCTATATCTAAATCTAAACCGATTTTCACGAAACTTGGCAGACGTCACTCTAGGCTCACTTCAGTACGCTATGCCAAAATTCGTGCAAATCGTAGAATATATAGGGACTTTGTAGCACCATTTACCTCAAATCGGACGAAAATATATATGGGAGCTATATCTAAATCTGAACCGATTTTTACGAAACTTAGCACACATAATTCTAGAGCTATTTCAGTACGCTATGCCAAATTTCGTGGAAATCAAAGGATATATAGGGACTTTGTTGTACCATTTACCTTAATCGGACGAAACTATATATGGGAGTTATATCTAAATCTGGACGGATTTACATATAGCTCCTTGGCAGACGTCACTCTAGGCTTCAGTACGCTATGCCAAATTTCGTGCAAATCGAAAGATTTATAAGGACTTTGGTTCACAATTTACATAAAATCGGACGAAACTATATATGGGAGCTATATCTAAATCTGAACCGATTTTCACGAAACTTGGCAGACGTCACTCTAGGCTCAATTCTGTACGTCATGCCAAATTTCGTACAAATCGAAAGCTATATAGGGACTTTGGTGCACTATTTACCTAAAATCGGACGAAAATATATATGACAGCTATATCTATATCTGGACCGATTTTCACGAAACTTGGCAGACATCACTCTAGGCTCACTTCTGTACCTTATGCCAAATTTCGTGCAAATCGAGGGATATATAGGGACTTTTTTTCACCATTTACCTTAAATCGGACGAAAATATATATGGGAGCTAGATCTAAATGTGAACCGATTTTCCCGAAACTTTACACACATCACTCTAGACTTCATTTAGTCGCTATGCCAAATTGCGTGGAAATCGAAAGACATGTAGGTTCTTTGGTGCACCATTTACCTTAAATCGGAAGAAAATATATATGACAACTATATCTATATCTGGGCCGATTTTCACGAAACTTGGCAGACATCACTCTAGGCTCACTTCTGTACCTTATGCCAAATTTCGTGCAAATCGAAGGATATATAGGGACTTTTGTTCACCATTTACCTTAAATCGGACGAAAATATATATGGGAGCTAGATCTAAATGTTAACCGATTTTCCCGAAACTTTACACACATCACTCTAGACTTCATTTAGTACGCTATGCCAAATTGCGTGGAAATCGAAAGACATGTAGGTTCTTTGGTGCACCATTTACCTTAAATCGGAAGAAAATATATATGGGAGCTATAGCTAAATCTGGACCGATTTTCACGAAACTTGGCAGACATTATTCTAGGCTCAATTCTGTACCCTATGCCAAATTTCGTGCTAATCGAAGGATATATAGGGACTTTTGTTCACCATTTACCTTAAATCGGACGAAAATATATATGGGAGCTAGATCTAAATCTGAACCGATTTTCCCGAAAATCACCACTCATCATTCTATACTCAATTCAGGACGCTATGCCAAATTTCGTGCAAATCTTAGATTATATAGGGACTTTGTTGCACTATTTACCATAAATCGGACGAAAATATATATGGGAGCTATATCTATGTCTGAACCGATTTTCACGAAACTTTACACACATCACCTTAGACTTAATTTAGTACGCTATGCCAAATTTCGTGCAAACCGAAGTATATATAGGGACTTTGATGCACCATTTACATTAAATCGGACGAAACTATATTTGGGAGCTATATCTAAATATTGACCGATTTTCACGAAACTTGGCAGACATCACTCTAGACTTCATTTAGTACGCTATGCCAAATTTCGTGCAAATCGAAAGATATGTAGGTTCTTTGATGTACCGTTTACCTTAAATCGGACGAAAATATATATGGGAGCTATAGCTAAATCTGAACTGATTTTTCCCAATTTCAATATGGTTCGTCCTTAGGTCATATAAATGAGCTGTGTCAAATTTCATTCGAATCAAAAATGCGACCTGTACTTTGTTTACAATTTAACATTAACAGACGGACGGACGGACATGCATAAATTGACTCACAATTCTATGCATGTTCCCAAAAGGAACTATGGGTCTATCTCGATTCCTTTTGCCTGTTACAAACATATGCACAAAGACATAATACCCTGTACCACAGTATATAAAAATCCACTCCTATAAAAATATTTTTTGCCCCACTGTCCCACATGATTTATCTAACTTGGCATGTATTTACACTTGAAACTGAACATTGTTGCGGCCTGGTCAATGGCCACTTCAGGCTAGAGACAATAAGGAGATAAAAATATGTGGAGGGCCTCCTTCTGTCCTCCACAATGTTTAATGTTTTCATTTAGTCCTTTGAAAAAAAAACTCAGAAAAATAAATAAATGTGTTGCTGAACATGTTTTATATCCTTGGAGACGGGCCGTTTATTATTTTTTTAAAACAATTATAAAAAACGTGGAGATTTCTATTGTTTTGGCAGAGAGCATTCTATTATTCTATTTCACGACAGCTATTATGGTGTGAAGTGAAGCTGGCAAGTGGATGCTGGAGACACAGCATCCTAACAGAGACGGTCGGTCGGTCGGTTGGCGTTCCGTCGTGTCTTCTTCCTGTTCAGAAATTATGTTAGCCATCTTCGGTTACATGCAAAACAGATGTTTAGTAACTCCATTTTTTGGCTTTGGCTTTTAATGAAATTTATTTGCCATGTGTCCCTGGTGGAGCAGGACATAATGACAAGGGACAAGCCAGCCAGCTAGTCCTGTGCATTACCAGAGATACTTTTGTAGATAAGTTTTTTCTCCCATCCTTCTCCCTAGAACCTCTTCACATGAATGTAATGAAGTCCCATCTTGTGTGTTGTGACTTTGGTTTTGTAGCAAAAAAAAATCATCCTTGGGACAGTCAGGCAGCCAGGCTGTTGCCCTCCGGCAGCTGTTGCGACTTGAACACTTTTGCTGGAGTTCATATTTTCATGTAACACCAAAATTAGTTCTTAGGATAGTTCTTTGTTTTCGACTACTTTAAGGATGGAAGGGGTGAGGGAGTGGTCAGGGTCGGGAATATAATTTTTAGTTTGTAAAACTTCGTGTTTTGATTTTTTTCTTTGCAAAAGGAGTTACAGAATTCTGTGGAGAATTTTTGGGAAGACAACATTTTATTTTTGGTTACAGTGGAGGATAAAAATAAAGGGCAAATATTTTTTAAAAAAAATCCACGCCTAAGGTTTTGTGTTGTCTGCTCTTCTCTTCAAATGAAAGACTTGATTACAAAGTGTATTTATTTACAAATTACATTCTAATTAGGTGCACTTAATACTGTTATCGTCTAGGGTGTGTTTCGCACTCTGCGATCCCTACTCAGTTACTCTGGGTTGTGTGTTGTAACACTCGTAACGTACGAGTTCAATAACGTCAAGCTGCAGCCATAAACACATTTTTCTGAGGTTCGTTGAACAAAAATACATTCCCCACTCTTCTTGCTGTCAGCACTATTTTCCCGTTGTCTATTACACTCACACATTTCTTTCCAAATTTGACGTCGTGAAGCGCCGCTACTCTACCTACCGATATGAAGTTGCATTGTAGGTTCGGCACAAACAACACGACGTTGAGCACAACGTCACCCTCGATGATCCGCATTCCTCCTTCTCCTTTGCTTCTATAGTTTTTCCACCAGCTAGGGAAATTACTTCTCGATGCTCCTCAAACGTCGAAGCCAAACTTTGATCACAACAGAAGCGTGAGGAACCACCGCTATCTAAACACGAAGCGTTCTTGTTGAGGTTGTTGTTGTCGATCGTCGCTAAACTTGTGTACGCATGCTTACCCTTTTTCTCTGCCTTTTCGAATTGCGCAATGCGTCTCTACCGTCGCAGTTGAAGCAATTGTTGTTTTTCCGTGTTCGGTATCATCTATACCAGCTACCTGCGTTGTTGTTGGGACTTTGCTGATTTGCGTTGTAACTTTTTCTATTGTTCTTGTTGTTGTATGCTCTATGTGCGTTGTAATTACTCCTATTGTTGTTGGGATTTGCGTTGTAATTTCTACTTTTATTGGGGTTCCATTTATTTTGCACCATAAATACCATTGTGGAAATTTCTGATGTGATGCCCATTAAAGATTTTCTCCTCTCGTTTTCTTCGGCCAATTTTACCTTTAGACCAGACAAAGTTGGTAAATTATCTCTCGACTCTATCGCAACCACCAAATTCTCATACGAACTGGGAAGACTGGCGAGGATCATAATAACCAATATTTTTTCATTCATATCGATACCTGACTCAGCAAGCCTATCCACTACTTGTGTGAATTCCCACATATACTGTTGCACTGCATCATTCTCCTCCATCTTCATGCTTCTTAATAGGGATACCTTCTTAAATAGGGATACCTTTCTAATTGGCCCTTTCTATTTCGGACAGACAGTTCCAAGCTTCCTTCGCCTTCTTGCTGTTTTTAATGTGCGATAACTGAACTGATGTGATGCTGAGGATAATTGTCGCCATTGCCTATTCATACTTTTTCTTCTACTCGGCATCATTCTCGGCGTTCACTTTCTCGATGACCACTTCCCAGAGGTCTTGGTGGACAAGAACGAACTTCATTTGAAGATTCCACGACTCATAGTTGTCCTCTGACAATTTCTCAATGTTGAACATTGCAGACATTTTTGTTCTCTTTTTGTATTTATCGACACATGATGAATATATAAAAATATGTCTTCCAATTTTCTGCCGTCGATGCACTTTTAATTTAATATTTAGTTTTCACTTTACTGGTCATCCACTTTTAATTTCCTCTACTTCAGCGTAGTCCTGGGCATTCACTATTTAATTTTTCTTCGGCGTTGATCTGGACATTCACTTTTTATTTTTCCTTTCTTTGGCGTTGATCTGGGAATCACAATTTAATTGTTCTTTATTCGACGTTGACCTGGGTTCTATGTTGTGGCTGCTTCTTGGCTATGTCTGAGTACACTACTTATTGAACTGAACTGAACTTTCTTCAAATTAAAGACTTGTTGCTCGTGTGGTTGTTATTTACAGAGTGATTTTATTTACAAATTACATTCTAAAACTATAATTTTTAAAAAATCCACGCCTATTTTTTTAAATTTATATTTCTTTATATAAATTAGTTCTTTATCCACTTTTGCCCACCACTGTTATGCGAGTGTGCGTGTTTTTTATTTTCTTGCTAAACTCATTATAATCAACTTCATTAAAATGTAATTTTTGGTTCTACAGCATAAATCTCTTTTAGGTTAACTAAACTACTCTCCAGTTTTGTTTGGACTTAGCTGGAAGTTGTAGTGACGGCGAGAAGAGGTGAGGGTTGGCTGGCCACACACACGCTCACATTTATTTTTCTGGTATTTTAATTTTATTGTAAGTGATAACCGAACTCCCTGCCCTCAATATTTTATTCCTCAAGAGGCTACCTCCACATCCACCCCTTTTGGTTTGAGTTCAGCCAATATTAGTTATTTTCAAAAGGGATATTTTTTGAAGTGCTGCGTAAACATTTTCTAATCAATTTTTACCATAACATTGAAATTCGTTAAAGGGCAGAGAATTTGGTTTTCCATATAGGAAACTGGTTTAAGAGGAACTCGATGGGAGAGGACATGACTAAAGTGGCCCACACACGTCTAACACGTGCGTTCGATCGGTGTGAATCGAAGCAATGTTTGACGTGTGTGGTACGGTGTTCACACCGATTTGCCGGTGCGCACACCGATCGAAAGAAATTAAAAGTTTTTAATTTTTCGTTGTGCGACGCGCACTTGTTTGACGTCTGTGGCCTGGTGTGTGGATATTTTCTCATTTGTTGAGAAATTTCGTGGAGTACGGATCAGCGGACAAATGCAATACATATGTATTTGGAAGATTTTTTGATGTTTTTACACATATTCTACTGTGTGGCAAATAAAAATGTTTTTTCCCGGAATAAAATAAAAGTATTTAATACATTTATATTAAATAAAAATATTTCGTCTTTTTTCCGTCATCACTATCGCCGTCCATCTTCACGCTTCAAAAATAAATATGAAATGAAGTTTAATGGATCCGTTTGACGTGTGTTGGCTAGGAGCTTCACACCGATCGAACGCACAAGTTTGAGGTGTGTGGCCCACTTAACTAATTTTCCAAAGTCATGCTTGCCATATGTGAACCTATTACTGGTTGGCAGTATATATAATATTATAATGAAGACATTGCTTTAAGTGACACATGCATATTGGATATCGATAACCCAACAAACAATTTGAGAAAGGGAGAAACAAATATGTTTAAAAATAGTATATTTTGATGCCTACCCTTAAGCGTGGATTTTTTTAAAAACTATTTTTTGGTGCTTAACTAACTTACCTAGGCGTGAGTTTTTAAAAAATATTCTTTTATGCCTAGCCCTAGGCGTGAGTTTAAAAAACTATTTTTTGATGCGGTCGACATAATGTTGGCGATAAGTCCATTGGAGTTACCTTGATAGCAGAATGTAAGAGGGCAAGGGAAATCTGGTTGAGATTGGAATCAACGTATCAATCGAAAGGGCCTGCGAAAAAGGCTACATTGTTGAAAAGAGTCGCATTGTCAAGAATGCGTGACGGCGATAATGTACGAGAACATCTAAACGATTTTTTTCGATGCAGTGGCCAAGCTAAAATAAATTGGCGTTTTAATTGGCGATTTTACTTCTACATAGTTTACCAGAATCGTTCGGAACGTTTCGTTGTGCCCTGGAAACTAGGGACGAATTGCCCAAACCAGAAATTTTGCGTGTGAACATTTTTTAAGAGTCAGAATCGAGGAAATCGAAATAAAATGACCAATCTTCTAGTGTTCTTTATGTCAAAAGGCATGATTTGAAGAAGAAGAAGAAGGAAAATAAATCTTAGCAAGGTAGTGGATGTTTTATGTGTGGTAAAATCGGACATTTGGCAAGGAATTGCCGAAGAAGAAAGAGTGCAAATACTGTTGATTCCCAAGAAGCAGATGTTAATACAAAATCAGAACTGACATTAATTGCCAGAGAAGCAAATTATTTGTCTTCAGAAGTGGAATCCAAATGGTGTTTGGACAGTGGATGTACGTCGCATATGTGTGCTGATAGGCAGATTTTTACGAATATGAAAGTAATGTATCAGACTCTGAACTTGCCAAACAAGAATCGTACAAAAATGTGTGGACTCGGAAATGTTCAAATCTCAGTAAAAAAACAGGATTCTAAAACAAATGCGAAATTAGAACACGTTATTTATGACCAGACTTGAGCACGAATTTGCTGTCAGTATCGAAAATAATAGGTAAATGTTACGAGGTCAAATTTCGTAAGTACGACGCAGCTACAATTGATAAAGGAAAGAAGGTGATATTAACTGTAGAAAGAATCGGAGACTTGTATTATATTATTAACGAAGAAAATCCAGAAAAGAGGTAGAGGACGTTCGAAATTTAGAAGACGGGGAAGACCCAGAAAATTATTCCAAACGGTGAAAGATGAGGTTGAAGGTAATCAATCTGGTGATAATGAGAGAAATTCCGATGAATGTGAATATGTATACGAAGGCGCCCGAACAAAGATAGATGAATCATTAAATGCGAAAAAGCCTCAGGTAGTTACTATTGTCGCTCAATTAGATGAACGATTGTCGTCAATTGGACTTCTGGCAGCTTTTGGAGCTGAATGTAACTTTGTCACCCATCATGTGAATGTGGTGACGGCGAATGGTTGTAAAGAAATTACCAGGAAATTGCAAGAATTAGGTCTGAAACCAACTGCTCAGGATCCACGTATATTCTCGAAGAGGGAAGGTGTAAAGATTTGTTAATATTCAAAGATATAAACGACCTGTTGTTGGCCTCCAATGAACCGAAGTGTAAAAATTCCGTTACCAAGACACTATCGAGATCATTTCATGTGAAAGATATTGGTGAAGTAAAACAATGCCTATGTTTGAAGAAAACAGGATGGCATGGATTTTTGAAAAATATTTTTTAATGCCTACACTTTTTTAACAATAAAAATCTCTTTCTCAAATTCTATGCCTGGTTCATATTCTAACTTATTAAATAAAACTCCTGAATCTCGTTTACAGATCTCCGCCAGCCAGCCATCCATATGTATACCGACATTTCAAGTATTTTTCTCTTGTTGAGCAATTGAAAACTTAAGCCTCACGAAGGACACTTTATGAAGGAAATGAAAATCAGCTTTGACACCCTTTCCGGAGGAGCAGCAGCACCAACAAGAACACTTCCATGCATCCTAGCTCCCTATTTACTGTAGTCCGACATTAAACAGGGAACATATATATAAATGTCTAAGTGAGTGCCTGTGTGTGTGCATGTGTTTGTCTTCAGTCTCTCGAGAGTGCTAGGGTATTATAATTAGCACTGAATGAAGGAACGAATGGGAAAAAAATGAACACCAATTTCAACTTAAGTTTCAAGAGGGTTTTTATACCCTTCACCACGCTGTGGTACAGGGTATTATGTCTTTGTGCATATGTTTGTAACAGGCAAAAATAATTGAGATAGACCCATGGTTCCTTTTGAGAATATGCATAGAATCACTTTCTAAGTCGATTTATGCATGTCCGTCCGTCCGTCCGTCTGTCCGTCTGTCTGTCTGTCTGTCCATGTTAAATTGTAAACAAAGTACAGGTCGCATTTATGATCCGAATTGGATGAAATTTGGCATAGGTCACTTATTCGGCCCAAGGACGAACCCTATTGAAATTGGGAAAAATCGGTTCAGATTTAGATATAGCTCCCATATATATATTTAACCGATTTAATGTAAACGGTCCCTATATATCTTTCGATTTGCACGAAATTTGGTACAGGCTAATCATTTAGGCCTATAATGATGTCTGCCAAGTTTCGTGAAAATCGGTCCAGATTTAGATATAGCTCCCATATATAGTTTCGTCCGATTTCAGGTAAATGGTGCCCCAAAGTCCCTATATATCTTTTGATTTGCACGAAATTTGGCATAACGTACTGAATTAAGCCTAGAGTGATGTCTGCCAAGTTTCGAGAAAATCGGTCCAGATTTAGATATAGCTCCCATATATAGTTTCGTCCGATTTCATGTAAATGGTGTCCCAAAGTCCCTATATATCTTTTGATTTGCACGAAATTTGGCATAACGTACTGAATTAAGCCTAGAGTGATTTCTGCCAAGTTTAGAGAAAATCGGTCCAGATTTAGATATAGCTCCCATATATAGTTTCGTCCGATTTCATGTAAATGGTGCCCCAAAGTCCCTATATATCATTCGATTTCCACGAAATTTGGCATAACGTACTGAATTGAGCCTAGAATGATGTCTGCCAAGTTTCATGAAAATCGGTCCTGATTTAGATATATCTCCAATATATAGTTGCGTCTGATTTCATGTTAATGGTGCCCCAAAGTCCCCATATATCTTCCGATTTGCACGAAATTTGGTACAGCCTTATCATTTAGGTCTAGAATGATGTCTGCAAAGTTTCGT